>NC_056737.1:36051848-36285316 GCF_019279795.1 Protopterus annectens
ATAAAACGAGACTTGTGTTTGGAGATTATTAGGGGCACACACTATTTCTGGATAAATTTTTGCTTGACTAGTCTTGGTAGGAATGTTTGTTTGTCTTTCAGCTTTTCCCGGTTAGGGGTTGCCACAGTGGAACTCCGGTCCGCTAATGATTGGCAGTAGATTTTTATGGTGCCGAGTTGCCAGCCCGGTAGGACTGTAGAGACTAGAATTCATAGGACTGCAAACATTTGTAGTAGCATTTTAATTGTTTATCTTTCTGGATAAATTTTTTGTATGGTGACTGCTAACAGAACATTCACTTGGATACATTTTGAACACAATTTTAATATCCCATTGTATTTGGCAAACATGCATGACAACTTTTTTTCCTTTCCTGTAGGTTTGGGTGAAGGTTGTGTCACCATATTTTCTAGTAACAGCATTAATGATAATAGCAGTCGAGACCTTTATTATTCTATATTTGATGGGATTGTGGTTCTGGTACTGAAAGTAACATTTGTATCTTTTTGTTACTCTTTTGGTATTGCTATGACTTGTTTTACCAGACTTTGAATCTAATTTAATAGAATACACTCTGGAAATGGATTATAAACTGCCTACAAGTATTGTGAAGGCTGCCAGCCCAGCTAGCTGGAATTTTGTAAATAAGTCTATGTTATTTGCGCTTAGTAATATGATTTGTATGCTTGTCTTACAAATGTAAGAAAACTATATGTTTAGTGTATATTAAACTACTGGTGCAGAAGTGTGTGTTGAGCTGTATGTTCTGTACTGAACTTCAAGAATGTAACTATAGTGTATCCTGCTGGAAAAGAGCAGACATGTGTATAAACTATATGCCTATGCAAATATATGTTTTGATGGTAAAGGCTGGAACATACACAGTTAACTTGCAAACTCTCAAGAAAAGCAAAGAGTTTTGTGATGGTGTTTATCTTAGTTAGGAGACAGAATGTCTACAACTATGAGTTCTTTCTATTGTCTGGAAACAGAAATAACTACAGGTTTCAAAATGTAAAAGTGTTTAACTGTTTTATGACTTCCAGTTCTAGGCAAACTTCTGAAAGATGAGTATTTTTGACACAGAGGTGCTAAATTTTTAAGTTTCTGTTAGCCTGGGAACTGAAGGCAGAAGTGGCAAAGAATTATGTAATTTGAGATAACCCAGCAGTAATGTTTGATAGTAATTTAAGAACTATCTCAGAGAGTGAGTCTGTGCATTTTGTATTTGTCTTTGGACCTAGAAACATTCATCCAGCACTTCTGCCTGCGTGTTGCTCTGTAAGTAAGACTTAGATTACAGTGATTTCTCTTAGCGACAGATAGGAATATAATAAGATTAGTTTAGATGTTTTCTGTATTTATGGGAGACTGTCTTGCAATGTTGTTTTAAAATATTTCTTGTGATTCTGAACTCTGTTGTCACTGTGTTGAATTATTGAGTATTGCCTTGTGCTTTTATTATTTATTACTAAATATATTTAAACCTTTTAATTGTGGCTGGTTTGTTTAGAGATATTGAAGCTTTTAGAGTACTTGCATATGTATTTGGTAACAATGTACAGGCCACTCTTAAATAGCCTTAAAAGTCTTAGATACACTTACCATTTGGATAATAGTAACATCATACAGTAGAACTGGTCACCCTTTGGTGAGGGCCTTATAGTAGCTAATAAGTAAGTGTGGTTGGTGGCAGCATTTACTACCTTATATTCTGTCAGAAAGGGGCATAGCGAGAGAACCTGTGCCAGTCTTCCCCAGGAGTGTCTGCATGTTTGTATATAAATCAAATCTCTAAGTGTGTGTGTGTGTGTGTGTGTGTGTGTGTGTGTGTGTGTGTGTGTGTGTGTGTGAGCTACATGGGCAGGGACATGAAACACTGGTTGGACAGAAAGGGTGATGAAGGTTTTGGCTTGACCAGTCGGCTGAGATCTTAACCCTATAGCTGTGCCAGTGGGGAGTCTTACTGGTGAGCTGGATAAGCCAGCCCCAGACTAACTGTGATCTCTGTGTGCTCTTAAGGGAAATTGTATTTTACTGTATGTGTACTTGTCATCTTCCCAATGTGCATGTCCCTCACTGGTGTTAGTTGTGAGGACTGCGGCTCCTTGATTACTGGGCCAGTGCAGGAGCATCACAAGTATTAATAATAGTAATGTGAATCCCTGAAATTCCAACTTGCATCTTCATTAATTTTACTGTGTGCAGAATTGTGCATATCATATAGTCTGTATTTATGTACATGATTTCTGTTAGAAGTTTGCTTATTGCATTGGTTTTATGAAAGGCACGGCAGTTCTAATTACTATGAGCAGTAATTGTGGTATCTTTCCATGTTCAGATAACAGGGGTGCCTCTCTGCATCATAATCAGAGCACAGTGCCGTAGCACGTTTGAAGGTGCTCACTGATGAACTCATTTCCCTATTTTGTACCTGCTCTTTAGAGCTGTATGATTCCAGCTTTTAGGTGGACTTCTGGCAGTTGAGGTATAGGGAGCTGTATATGCTGTTTTAGCTATTATGGAAGGTAGTTACAATAGTTGTTGGGAGACTTTTTTATTTGCATGATGATTTTTTATCTTGTGCGCTCCTAATTCAAGACATAAAGACAGCTGCTCACTTAAAACTATTTGTACTACCTCCTTAAAAATAACTAAATCACATTTATTGAATCTTACTAGTTTCGTAAATTTGTTTTCAATTCACATCCAGAATGAGGTTTCTGCTGACAATGGCAATATTTTATGGCAGTTTAGAGCAGCTGATTGAGGCTCTGGGCTGATTATAAACTTTGTTTTTCAGTCCTTGGTTTGATTTTGTTTGTTGTTCAGTTTCTATTTGAGTCCTGGGTTTGATTCTCTCTCTGTCTCTGTATGACAGCTGTATGATTCGACGTAAGTCACTTAGCTAGACAGTGTTATCAGGTCACCCCTTAAAATTTGGTATTTATGCATGGTGGGTTTGTTTGATTAACAAATACTAAGAACTGAAAATAAACAAACAGTCAAGGCTTGAAAGTGCATTAAGTTATTTTAGAGAATGGGCAAACTTTACATCAGCATCCTGATTGGACAATGAACGTTCTCCAGCTGTATATTAATGTAGAAGTAATGCCCACTCAAAAATGAGTCCTCTGCTTCACAGCAGGATGTCAAGCTGCTTTTATTTTCTATATCTGTGTGTGTGTGTGTGTGTGTGTGTGTGTGTGTGTGTGTGTGTGTGTGTGTGTGTGTGTGTGTGTGTGTGTGTTAAGTGTATGCATACATGTGAGTGAAAGTGATATCAGTTGAGCTATTTTACACTCTCTAAGCAGTGCTTGTTCTGTTTAGTGAGTGTAAAAAAAAAAAAATAAACGGAAAAAAGTGTATAAGTGTATGAGTGTGTTTATGTTTGTGAGTTGGTGTGAATGCATGCATGAAAGCAGAAGAGACTGTGTATCTGTGTGTGAGAAAGAGAGAGAGAGAGACAGAATAGTGAGATCGATCAAGCCATTATTTTACACTCGCTAAGCAGCAGTTTTGCTGTTTAGTGCATGTAAAGTATAAAAGAAAAAAAACATTTTAAATAAAAAAAGTGTGTGCTTGCATGAAAGAAGAGACTGTGTGAGTGAGAGAGAGTGAAGAGTGGGAACGATCCCTGGCAGCAGCAGTTAAGAAGTCTACATACCTCCATACCTCTCAACTGTACAGATTTTTACAGAATGTCCAGATTTATGCCTCATATTTTTGGTATGGTCCTCGCTGGCAATACATTGAGAATTGAAGTCAGAAAATAATGACAGGCATTTGAATTTCAGACTTCATTCCCTTCAGAAAATATATGCTAATGTAAAAGTTCATATTCTATCAACTTTCTATGTTTGTAAAAGCAATATTTAAAAATTGTCCCTATTTTTGGGCCTTGTTCCCACATTATTTAAAGCTTTGTCCAGATTTCTTTTTCTAAGAGGTTGAGAGATATGCTCTTGACCTCTTACCTCAACATATGTTTTATATATTTTTTATGTAAAATGCTTCCTCCAACACTATTAACATATACTGCAACAATTTTGAATCATTAGGAAGAGGAATTATTTTACATCAAAAAGATATAAAAAAAATAATATAGTACTTAAAAAAGTAAATAAAACACAACAATTTTCCAGACAGCCCATTTCCTAACCATAGTAATGCCCTCTAGGTTGTGTGTCAATGTTAATTAATACCCTTCCGAGGGGCCTGCGGCATTAGGCCTCATAACACCATGGGGCAGGTGTTACTTACACATTAACACACATCCTGTCAGGCATTATTGCGTGCATAGAACTAGGCAAAGTAGTTCAGTTTGAGGCATAATGTGCCCTAGAGCAAACATCAAATAGGACTTATTCAGCAAATATTTAGAGAAAGAACGGGAACAAGTCATAGATTCATAATGATGACTGGCAGTTAATCTGCCTATTAATATAAGCTTGTTTTAGTTTTTGTTGGTTGGTTGACTGCACTCCAATGAATACATGAGCAGATTAAATGAATAATGACATAATGTATGTGGTGGTTGTAGCTCTCTTGGCACTGAATGTGTAGAATACAGAATTTCTATAAAGCCTTCCAAATTTCTGAGCAATAATGTTTATAACATATATGCTTTGAAGAATGAATGTCGATTAAATATGTAACAGTGTTAGTATGATTCTGTTTAATCGTACAGACTTAAGTCAAATAAAAACAACACAAAGATGACCTAAAGCCCTTCTGTAGACACAGTAATCCAAAATGAAAAAACAACAGCAGGGCTACCATGGCTCCTAGCATAAAAAAGTGCACACAGGATAAGCGCTTTCGGAAACAATTCCTTCATCAGATCCAACACAATGAAATACAAATTCTGAAGGAACATATTTAAAGCTCAAAACCACCAATAATCTTATGAGAACAATTAAAACCAATAAAATCATTAGCTTGATTGCCTTAAACAATTACTAAAAGGCAATCTACAATTAATTACATTTTGAAATCCGCCCCATACTAGCAAACTATAAATGCAAACACAGATCTGTAGCATAGGAAAGAACAGTACTAACATATCAAAAAGAGTCTTGTATCATCTAAAACAGTAGGCATTAAACATCCTACCAACAAATAGCTAATAAAACCATTCATTAAACCAGAAACATACCTGCAAAATAAAAACGCAGGTTTAAGAGGTAGCTGTTAACATAAGAGAAACACTGGAATATACCATTGTATCATAGTCTATGAGCTTTTATAATAGGTTTCAAAGGAATGTAAGTTGCATGCTACCATGTAATGTTGAGTTTTGCCTATCTATTCAATTCCAAATCTTAATATGTAATTATATATTTTATGATTTACTTATTAGAATGTCCTGATAATTTTACATTTATGTTTAGTTATATGTTTACAATTAATAATCTTGCCTTCAGAATACATATAAAAGTGATAGTTATATTGATAGTTTGTTTTTTACTACTGCTACATTTCTGATTCGGTATTAGTTGATGTCATTTCTTTAGAAAGGATGGATATGATAAGTAAAAGGTCATTTCATTTGGATTTAGAATTTTTTTCATTTCTATATGTAGATTAATCTGTTTGCATTGATTATAAGACATATACACATGAAAAAAATGGCATCAAAAACAAATAACACAAAGGAGGCCAATCAAGCAGCAACTATGAACCACAAAAACGCTCACAACAATAAGCTCAAAAATGAAATGAATGTGCTTTGTTAATGGAACATTAGCTGTTCTAAATCAACAATCATCACAACTACAGCAAAACAAGTTAAACATTCATATGCATTGCAATATTGGCCAATAATCTTGTACAACTGTATGTTAGTAATAATCCAGTGTGTCTGTTGCTCTGTCAGAACAGTAGCACATCTGAGATTAAAGATGGCCGCTGTTCTGTGAGCACTGCTAGCCCTTAGCTCCTTAAACCACCTGGGATTAAATTAACCCTGAAGACAAACCAGCACTAAATTCAACAAAATAAAGTAATATACCATCTCTGAACAATATCTGATTAACAAAGCTTAAGAGAAAGTGGCTATTTCTTCTCTTAAATTATAAGGATTAATCCTGATTCAGGGAAGCAAGTGCAAGCCATGTTCCTTTGAAATCTCAATTACTGAATGCTGAGCCTGGAAAAAACTTTCAACTACAAGATGTCGAAAGAAGATAAAAATATGGAAACTACCACAACCAAAACTAGGTTTTCTGACCTACTATCTCCTGAAAAGGACTTAACCTCTAAGAGACAAAAGACAACCAAACAAATGGACAATTCTAATTCTAAAGCTGGAAATAAAAATAAACCTGATCAATCAGCAAACTTGGAAGATATTAAATCAGCCTTACTACCCATTCAACAAGCAATAAAAGATCTATCCCTACAACTACAATCATTTGGTGATGCCTTTAACCAAATAATAAATAGACTGGAAAAATCTGAATCCAGAATAACTGAAAATAAGGAAAAAATAGACTTTGTAACAAAGAAAACTGACTCCCATGACAAAGAAATCCAAAATATGCAAGCTAAAATTATAGATCTTGAAGCAAGGTCAAAAGGAATAATATTATTCTAAAAAGGTATTCCCGAAACTGTAACCCACAATAACCTGATACCAACCATCTGTCAGATAATTAATATTTTGCTTGAAGAACCTGAAAAAACACAGCAAATAATAATTGAAAGAGCTCATAGAGCATTAAGAGAAACACAAGTCCCATCCAAACCCAGACCAGTTTATGCTAAATTACTAAACTTTCAAGATGTAAACAGAATTGTATTAGCTGCTAAGAAAAAAGGGACAGTCACCTGGAATAATAATGTAATTTCTTTGGCTCAGGATCTTCCACTGCAGATAAGGCAAACCAGACAATTTCTTTCCCCCTACTGTAAATTCCTAATTGAGAGGAAAATAAGATTTCAAATGAAGTACCCAAACTCGTTGATTTTTGTATATGGAGGGAGTCAAATATACTGTCACTAACTCTAAGGAAGCCAAAGAGACTTTTCTGTCTGCTTTCAAGAGGATTCCAGTACAAGAAATAGAAATCACACCTGTTAAAACAAGGAACGACTCTCGATTATTAAAATGAGCTCCCTCAGTTCTCTTGGGACTGCCTTTGACTTAGAATAACTCCCTAGGCCTGTTCAGGCCTTTGCTATTTATTTCCAACTCACGAGGCGCTAAAACAAAGTGTTTTTTCCCATGCGAGGAACCAAAAACCAACTGTAATTTTCTGGTGTGACGGTTCAAATGGCGCTAATTCCTGGGGATCTGGTTCCTCAATTCGGTCCCCCTACGATCTCGAGAGCTCTTGGGAAAGAGCTAAAGTATTCATCGTGAAGATAGAACACTTCCTTTTTCAAAAAATGAAAAAAGATGAAAATGTCAGGTGCTGATAATGGACCTTATGAGTTTTGTTTTACACCTTTTCGCTGAAGCGCTAAAAACAACGGGAAGCTTACAGGAGGACTTATTGAACTCAGTATGCCCCCTACATATTTCAGTGCTACAGAAAGAAATGAGTAGAGCCTTTCTAAATAAGTAAATCCTCTTTTTATATTTCAATTAATTATGGCATTTATGGTGCTAAGGCTGCCACGTTTTGCTCTTTTAGCAATTACTGTCTATAAAATGCTGTAGATCAATATTATGCTATAGAGCTCATCAAATGAAGCATTGACTGGCATTTTGTTTATGGCAGATTTGCTCCTAGGTTTGGTGCCTTGTGGTGTCCCAAAGAGCAGGGACTTTGTTTAAGTGGAGACAAAAAGGGACCACACTGTCAATGTTTCACTATCTCCATTGAGTTTGCATGGGTTGTTCCTTAATGAAGGAATTAAAATAGTACCCTCCCTTTTTTTTCAATTACCCCAATAACGGAAAATGACACTTTTAAGACAAGAAATTATAATAAGTGCTGCTGTCCATTTTATGAGAACATGGATTCGGGTCTTATTTGTTGACTGTATTACAAAAAAAAAATGGGACACCATCCATATCATTAAATTTTACAATCTCTTTGAGGTAATCATCACTTTAAGATCTAACTGCTGTTAAGCCTGCTACCTGCAAGAATGCATAGTGAGATTCAAAACTTAAAATGAGAAGTGTAATATCACTCCTCCAAAACACGTACTCAGACTCACTTTGCATTCATTTATTTGTGATTTATATTTTTTCACTTTCTGTCTCTTTGATGTTTTGTAGTTAATAACTTAACAGGAAGAAAGAATATTATTAAAGTAATGAAAAGATTATATAAAGAGGATCTAACCTTGTTCAGATATAATGTTATTGTTTTTATCTATCAGTCCTAAAAAATACTTTTTAATTAGAATCTTAGTCATTTATTAATTATCATTAAGATCATAAGGTCTAATTGTTTCAATATGTTTACGTAAACGTTAATTTGAGGAGTTTGAGGCCTTAGTAGTAGTGCTTCTTAGGGAACTAGTCTGTTAAGCTTTGTATGTATTGTAATGATAAGTGAAGGGAGAGTTAACTTCATATTTTATCCATTTAATAAGACTCAGTATATAAATTTCTTATTGTGTAGCATACCCCGCACTGAACTAGCTACTTATCCCCTGCAATATTCCTGGTCCATGGGCATAGTGGTTAGGCACAGGGTTAGGACGGGAATAGTAAGATGCTTTCCAAACTCTTTACACAAAATTACAAACAAGAATTATCAACTCAAATCATCACACAAGACACATTTTACCAATATCCCCAGTTCATAAATGTGAGAATTCGAATCGTGGAACATTAAAGGGCTCCAAAATAAACAGAAAAGGAAACTGTTTTTACATCTCACACTACAAGCTAAAGCTAACCTAATACTAATACAAGAAACACATCTTACCTTTGAACAATGGACGGAAATTAGCAAAAAAAAATAGATAAGACAAATCATAGCTTCAGAAGGTAAAACTAATAGTGCAGGGGTAGCGATAATAATTAAGAACCAATTCCAGGAAAAAATTCTTGAAACCAAAGTGGATAAGGAGGGGAGGTGGTGTTACATAATTTTTTCAATCCCTACTCTTCCTAAACCTATACTGCTTTTCAATATATATGCCCCCAGCAACAACCAACACATCTGTTTTATATCACTATATCCCATATGTTCATAGGTTTATGGGTAGGTACTAGGCTATCGGCCCAAGGGCCTATGTAAGCCTAGCCAGCAAGGTTCAATAGCTTATGCCACCTAAGAAAGTTATTTTCCTGTGCCACTGTCCAGCAGAGACACAGAAGTGATCCTCTGGGGTGTATTTCCTATTTCCCATCCACTCATCAAGATTTTTCTTGAAGAGTGCCAATGAAGAACTTTGCTTGACATAGATGGGTAGCTTGTTCCAGAGTATAGGAAGTCTCTGGGACAGGTATCTGTCCCTCCAGCATGCCCTGTTTATTGTGGTGACAAGGTTTAGGTCCCTAGAGCATGTAGCTCAGAGGGATTGGGATTTCTTTAGGTGTAGCATGTCCAACAGCTCTGGGTTTGACATAGCTTTATATGTTAGGCAGAGATCACCTCAGAGTATGCGATATGCTACGGAGTAAAGTTGGAGTTCTTTGAGGCGGTCAGTGTAGGGCATTTGTTTGAGGCCAGTAATCCTCTTTGTGAGATACTTCTGTGGCCTTTCCAGCTGCTGCAGATGTCTAAACAGATTCCAAGATGACTATATGGCACATGGGGGTGACTGGAACACATATCAAAATCCAGACAAAGATAAATCAAATAGGACCCAAACATACAACAGACAAGCCTCCTTAGCTCTGAATGAACTCAAACAAGACTTCAAATTATATGATCCTTTTAAATATGGAGATAGTGCAAATAAAGCTGGAAAAATTCACGTTTTACTCTCAATGCCACAAAATGTGGTTGAGAATAGATTCCTTTTTAGTCTCCGACGTTTTATCAACTTAGACCCAACAATAAGTATACATACTAGATACCTTTCAGACCATTCCAAAATTACTTTAAATATTAACTGGAACCAAAAGAACTTTACAAGGAACAGAGGCTTTAACTGGTCCTTAAACCTCAATTTGCTCACCATAAAGGAGGCAATAAATGACATACAATCTATACTAAAAGCAACCCTATCTAACATTCCCAACTCCCAGACACCTTTGGATATTGAATGGGCCACAACTAAAACACAAATTAGAGGAATATTCATTAAAAAAGCAGCTTATTATAAAAAATGCAACTTAAAGATGAACAGGTTTTAAAAAGTAAAATAGAATCTCTTGAAAACGACTTATTAACCAACCCCAAGGCTCAAACAGAGACTGAACTCTTAAAGCTACAAAGAGATCTGTACCTCTTACATACTAGTAAATTATCTTTTCATGAAATTAGAATGCTGGCTAACTATGCAAATGAAGTTCAATTACCATCCCAAGCTTTGGCCAGAATTATAGCCCAGACCAAAACCCCTTCCCAAATACCCGAAATATCATATGGAAATAAACACTACACCAAAAATGAGGACATTATCAAAACCTTTGAATCAATATATTCTCAGATTTATGGAGAACAAATTTTACTAGCCTCAAAAGAAGATAGAACCCTCTTTCTCCAAAACCTGACCTTTCCGAAGCTGGACCTAGACCAACAAAAAAATTAAGCCAACCTATATCAACTAATGAAATAATTTCAACAATCCAGCAATTGAAAGCACACAAGGCCCCTGGCCTGGATGGCCTCACTGTTGAATTTTATAAGGCTTTTACCCCCTTGTTAGCCCGAATTCTATTTTATATTTTGAACTATATAATAAATAACTAAATTAATGGCATACACTTTAATGTATCTAAAACTATATTCATACTCAAAGAACAAGCTGACCCAAAAATCCCAGACAGTTACAGACCTATCTCCCTTTTAAATATAGATACAAAAATCTTAACCTCTATCCTTGCTAATAGGTTGAAGAATCTGGCAGGTAATATCATCTCCCCTGAACAATCTGGTTTCACACCATTCAGACAGACAAGTGGCAACACACTGACACTAAATACATTAATATCTTATGCTTGCAAAAGTAATCTAAATATATATACACTAGTTATTGATGCTCACAAAGCCTTTGATAGGGTCAGTATGGAATTTTTACTTCAAACATTACCATACTTTAATATACCCAATAAATGTATCCAGATTATACAAATACTTTATAGTAACCCTTATACATCCTTATTCATTAATAAAACTTGGTCCAATAGAATTCCAATAAAAATGGCACTAGACAAGGGTGCCCCTTATCTCCCCTAGTGTTTAATCTATACTTAGAACCACTTTTCTTAAACATCAAACAAAATACATAACATAACCCCCCAATAATATACAACCACAAAATATCCCTTTCCGCTTTTGCAGATGACTTGAATATTTACTGCACCACACCAGTCTCAGATATAAATAAAACATTAGCTGCTATTGACCAGTTCTTGTTGATGTCGAATTATAAACTAAACCTCAACAAAACTTTTTCCCCTTAAAACCCCCTAAGCCATTTTCACTCCTACCACTATTAGGTGCAATTAAAATAAAAGAAGAAATTAAATATTTGGATATTACATTCTCTCAAAATAATAAAGATCTTTACCAAAATAATATAACCTGAAAATGGCAAAACATTATATGTGACCTTAAAAGACAGAGTAATCTTAAATTACCATTCTTGGCCAAAGTATCTGTTATTAAAATGAATGTTCTGCCTAGACTACTTTATATATATATATGACATCCCAGATAACCATACCCAACAAATTTTTTAAACATATGCATACCCTGCTTGTTAAATTTATCTGGGAACCTAAAAAAACAGGATTTCTTACCCTAAACTCACACTTCGCAAAAGTAAAGGAGGACTAGCCCTTCCAAATTTTGAAACATATTATTTAATTAGTAACATAAATAGAATGTTAAGAATAGCAGAATATAACCCGTCGGATAAAATCTGGGCTCCTCCCTGGGTAATAATATACTACAGACACATCAAGAGTCTAGGTATCAATCCTAAAGGACTACCATTCCTAAACTTTAAACTATTACAATTGTATAAAATAATGGAACCTTTAAAACACTCCATCTTACTGACGCAAAAACTTTTCAAATCCCTAAACCTGGTACAAGCTATAAAAACACTACAACCCCTTCATAAAAACCCTAACCTTAAAATAAACAATCAAACCTTAAATCTGAACTCCTGTCTCCAGTTATTAAATAAAACTATCCAAGATATATACCCATATTTAGACTGCCCATTACAAGAAATAAGGAACTACTTAAACCTTCCCAAATCATATGTGGTGATCCCGAGACAAGTTAGGGAGCTGTGTTCCAGTTACCTCCAAGACACTGACATATCCAAACAATGACATAGAAACATGTAATCTACTTTGGAAAACTATCCTCACAACTAAGAAAGCCATCACTAATACTTACAAATTAATTTATGACATTAAATTCCAGAAGGACACACTTTTTTTCCGAATATTGGAGGAAGATAGAGTCATCCATTGGAAACCATCAAATAGAACAAGCAATCAATCTAACATTAAAGTCCATACCTCTCAAAAAATTAGCCTTTACCCAACTCATGATTTACAATAACGCATATTTTACACCTGCAATTTCACATAAACTTAACCCCTTGATATCACCATTCTGTCCACATTGTAAAGATCAAACTGCTGACTTATTCCATTTGTTCTGGAGCTGTAAATGTGTCTACAAACTCTAGAATTCCCTTAAACTACAACTACAAAAAACTGGTTATCAGACATCTACACTAACATGGGAATTTACTATATTACATATCCTCCCACACAACTCTCCCAAGAAACAAGCCACTACTCTGATCACTATTTTTCTCCTAATGAAACTGTACATAGCATCTAAATGGCTTAACCCAATTAGTATATCTTGGGTGGGGTTTAGACAGATGGCGATTAAACACTTATTGGCCCACAAAACACTAATTGATAAAAAAGATAAAAATATTAAAATCAGAGAAATATGGGAACAAGCCTATAACATTATACTAGCATAATCCTTTATAAAGACACATAGTAACCTACCAGAAGGGGATTCCAAAATAAATCCTATATATAACTATCCATAATTTTCTCTTCCTTTATCTTTGTGATTTAATTCATAATAGTTCTTACATAATTGTCATAGTTATACATCTGAAGGATGAAAGCATCTATGTACATAGTGTAGATATTATAGTTAATTGACCTACATCTTATTGTATCTATCTTAATACATATCTCTGTATTTTGGTCTTCTGTATTTGTTATATTATGTTTGTAGATTTATGTTATTGTAAATGATAAATAAAAAGTATTGAAAAAAGTACAGTAGCATATCTACAAGTAAGTAGCAGCAGAGCAGTAAAAAGATGAACTCTCACACCCTCAACTTTGTTTTGGTATAACAGAACAACATCCATTAAGTCATCATGTTAACTTGCCAATCACCAAAAAGCTATGCCTTTGGTCTACATATGGAAGGTCTTTGGTGCATTGTGTCTTCTAGGTAGACAACACCCAAAGAAATCAGTCTCATTCTAAAACACAATGAAAAATACAGACAGAAAATGACATTTAAGAGAAGGTGTTGTCCTTGACTTCCTGGCATATCTATACAATATGCCACCAAACAATTTTTTCTGCTGAGAGCACACATTTAAGCTCCTGAAATTTAGGTTGTGCTTCAGGCAATGTCATATAAGGTAATATCATTAAGTGAACAAAAAAAAAGTGGCAACACATACTCTAAAACCAAGAGCAAACCAATGTGTGCTGAGGTGGCAAATGATGGCTGGATTATACCAGAAAAAACACAGCCTGAACTCTGATGTTGATGGAGCCATCCTTGCCCCTTGGAGCTTCAGCATTGAACAGCTTGGGTCTGACTTCCCAATTGAGGCATGGATCTAGGCAGGGTCAAGGCTTGGTAGATTCTGAGGATTTGGCTCCAGTGTGGCCAGCCACAACTTCTCCTGGTCCATCTACCTTCGATGTTGTGAAGAGGGTTTCCTGTTAACTGAGAGTTCTCTCCTCCTGAGATCCTACATCCATTCCCCCTTCACGTCCAAACTCTGATCCTCTTAGGCCTACTCCACAGGGATAGCTGGTACCATCTAGTATCCAGAAAGCCCCATTGAGGAAGTCCCTGTCTCTTTGGAAACCTCTCTAGATCATCCCACTGAAGAGATTCCCTGAAAAAGAATGTGCAAAAGGAGACACATAGATTCCCTTATGGAATCTCTCACTGAAGATACTGACTTTGATGAAGGGGAAGGGGCCCCCAGATCTCCACAGGATGATGTCTCCTTCAGAGATATCCTAGAGTTTCTTAAATAAAAAGGTGGATGGTCCACAGAAACATCCTCCCAGAGGAGTCAGTTTTTCTGGAAGCTTTTGGATCCAGCTGACTCCACTGGTGGATGAGCTTATTGATTTAATCTCTCACTGAGCATGGAAGGAAATGGATACTGTAGAGCCCATCACCCAGATAAATTTTTGGCACAGCTAAAGGACAGATTATATTGGAGTAAATGAGTCCCTGTTGATGCTGTGGTTGTGGTGGTAGCCACTTAGAATGTGCTAGTGGAACAGACCTCCTCAGTCTATCCCCCTAATGGCAGGTCCAAGGCAATGGACAGATTTAGAAAGCTTATATTTGCTTCAGCAACCTTTGCCTTGATGTTCCTAAATTACTTAGTGCACTTCACATGACTACAGCGAGATCTGACCCTCTGAGTCTATGTCCGTGGAGAACTACAAGAGGTCCTTTTCACAGCTGACTACTCTATTATCCATCTCCAATGTGTTGATGAGGTTTATATCCCATACTGTGTAGGGAACCACATGGGCAGCCGGTTCAGGCATAGCCATTAGGAGACATTTCTGGATGCATCTGTGCAACTTTGTGGAGCTTTCAAGTCTTCTTTGATCAATGCTACCTTTGATGGACCATCTTTGCTTGGCCCTACTGTAAAGGAATTGCTTTCCTGGACTGCACAGGATGCAAATACCCTGTCTGCTGTAGGGAGACAGTTTTCTGGCCCTCAACAATCCTTTTCCAGGAATCAAAGAGGAGGCACGATAAGTCCCAGACATCTTTCCAGAATTCATGCAGTGATAACTTCTTCAGAGGAAAAGGGGGGGAGTTCAAATGGTGGACACTGTCCTTGCGACAGAGGAGAGCCGCAAAACCAGGGTTTCCAGGATTCTTTTTTGGATTAACCTTTCAGTGCTCCAAAGGTTGCCCGACTGCCCACCTCTAGAGGCAGTTGGGGGCACTTGTCTTTGTACCCAGATGCCTTGGCTTGAATAACAAAAGATTCTTAGGTGCTAAAAGTCATATCCAGAGGTGAGTTCATACCTTTTTCCCAAACTCCCCCAACCAAAATAAGAAAGCTTCCTGATCTCCCACCTAGTCAGAGGGAAACCACAGCTCAGGAAATTCAAGAGCTGCTAGACAAAATAGTCATCCAGGAGGTGCCACTAGAACAGAAAGGATTTGGAACTTAGTAAAGGTTCTTTTTAGTGCCAAAGAAGACTGTGAACCTGGGACCAACTTTGGATCTAAGGAAACTGAATCAATTTGTGAAGAAGTCAAAGTTCTGAATAGTCACAGTTTAGTCCATTCTTCCTTTTTACTCAATGATGATTAAATGTGCTCAGTCAGTCTTCAGGACGTGTACTGTCACATAAAATCAACAGATGATGCAGATGCATGGCTGGGGGACAGTCACTATCAGTTCAGAGCCCTGCCCTTTGTTCTCACCACAACCCAGAGGGTGTTTACTAAGTGTGTAGCAGTGGCAGCAGCTCACCTGAGACTGCTGGGATTCCGAGTGTTTCCATATCTAGATGACAGGCTCCTAAATGCTCCAACCAAGCATCTCCAGGAGCAGTCCATGGACTATTTTCTCTAGCTATGTCAATCACTAGGCAACTTAGTCAACACCTGCAAATCTCAGCTACAAAGTATTAAGAGCCTGGAGTTCGTAGGTGTCTAGTTGAATACAGTAAGTCAGATAGCTTCTCTTCCTTCGCATTGTGTAGACATAATCAGGTTTCAGCTGTAGTGAATCCTTGTTCACCCTTTTCCCCAGCAGACTTTTCCTTCAAGCTCTAGGGTGAATGACAGCAGCCATAAACGTAGTCCATAAGGCCTCCTTTTTTATGTGCATTCTTCAATGGAATCTAGCTGTTCAGTGGTCGATTCTGAATCATTCTCTATCCTTTCCAGTCAAACTCACTCGAGTCCTGGTTGGTGGATTCAGTCAGATGAAGTTTTTCAAGGCCATACCTTTATCCTGTCCCCTCTAGTAGCTAGGGTAAACACAGACGCCGCCCAATTGGGGTGGGTGGGGCATTTCCTGGGGCAGATGGTCCAAAGCATGTGGACTCGAAGAGACCAATTCACATATCAATGTCCTAGGGATAAGAGTATCCTAGCTTTTCAGGCCTTTCAAGACATTCTTCCTCTAGGGACCATTGGAATGCAAACTGACAACAATACTGTGGTTTGGTACATCAACAAATGGGGGGAGCCCATTCCTACCTCCTTTGTTGAGAGGCAATAGAGTGTGGCAGTGGGCAATCTCTTCCAACCAGTTTCTAGTAGCAATGCACATTCCAGGGAAGTCCAGCATTTTAGAAGATGGACTCCACAGGTTATTTTTGATGCCTCATGAGTGGTCTCGAAATTAATCAGTGGTAGAGAGGATTTTCATAGGTTGGTACTAGGCTACTGGACCTAGGGCCTATACAAGCCTAGCCATAACACTTCCCTGGATATTTCTTCCCACGATATTTACTTCCCTGGACCTTTGTCTAGCAGGGCGACTGACTTGAGCCCCGGGGTGAATTTCCTATTTCCCATCCAATCGTCACGGCTCCTTTTGAAGAGGGCCAAGGAGGTGCTCTACTTGACATGTATGGGCAGTCTATTCCAGAGTATGGGGAGTCTATGGGTCAGGAACCTATCCCTACAGCATGTTTTGTTCATTGTGATGACAAGGTTTAGATCCCTGGAGCGTGTGGCTCTGAGGGATTGGGATTTCTTTACGTGGAGCATCTCCAACAGCTCAGGGTTTGACATGGCCTTGTATGTTAAGCAGAGATCGCCTCTGAGTAGACGATATGCCACAGAGTATAGCTGCAGTTTTTTTAGATGGTCAGCATAGGGCATCTGCTTTAGGCCTGTGATTTTTTTAGTGAGGTATTTCTGCGGCCTTTCCAGCTGTTGCAGATGTCTTGTGAGCTACATACCAAATGGGGTATTGTACTCTATAATGGGTCTAATGAGGGATGAGTACAGTGGGACAATGACCTCCTTTTTTCTGGATGAAAAGCCCTTAGTGATGAGGTGTGCCACATCGAAGGATTTCCTGACTATTGTGGCAATGTGGTTATTGAAAGTGAGACCACTGTCCACCTGTGTCCCTAAGTCTGTCATCACACTTTCGGTGTTTAGTGTACTGCCACCTATGTGATAATTCATGGGTACATGGATTTTCCCAAAAGGGGTAACTATACATTTCTTGGCATTAAGCTTCAGCCCATGGCTCTGGCACCAATCATCTGTTTCTGTAAGGCCCTTTTGTAGAACATCCACAACATTCAGAGAAGTAGATGGCAAACAAGAGCGGTCCCAGGACTGAACCCTGAGGTACTCCACTTGTCACGAGCTAGATTTGGAGTCAGCTACTTTTACAGTCTGAGTTCTGTCAGTAAGCCAGTTGGCAACCCTTTGAGTAACTTAGGGATTTATGCCCAGCTTAGTAAGTTTATCTCTGATTCCAGAGTGGGGGATGGTGTCGAAGGCCTTGGTGAGGTCCAGATAGGCTGTGTGGACCGCTTTACCTTCATCCACAGCTCTGGGGACTGATTCGAAGAAGTCAATCAGGTTCAGCAGACAAGATCGGCCCTTCACGAACCCAAACTGGTTACTGGAAATTGGCAATCTTTTGGTACTAAGATGGGCCCTTTAGGGGGTGAGAGGGGGGTGAAGTTGGCACTAAATTGATCTGCCAGGATATTGGCAATATCCTTGGGATCAGTATATTTAATGCCATTCAGTTGTAGCTCAAAGAAGATCTGAGCATTGCCAGTTAGATTCTTGACATAACTATAGAATGCCTTGTGGCTGTCTTTGGAATCTTTGGCAATTTTATTTTCGTAACTAGCTTTGGAGGATTTTATGAGGGATGTCAGCTTCTTACTGAGGCTGGTAAGGGAGTTTTTTGCATCCTGGGATTTTTCTCTTTTCTGCAACAGTTTCTTCCTTCTGTTGTATAGTTTGTTTATGGCAGGGGGCCACCAGATTGGCTTCCTTTTTTTGGAGGAGACTGTCTTGATTCTATTTGGGATGGCACGATTCATGCACAAGTGGATGTGCTTGTACACTGCCTTAGCGTAGGATTCAGCAGTCGAATATTCAGCTCCTGTCTGCATGGGTGTCATGATGTTTGTCACTTCTGACTTAGTAGCATGAAGTTGGCTTTGAGAAGTTTTTTACTGAGGTTTCCTTACTGAAGGTTGGGGGGATGAGGGTGGGATGTGGATGTCAAGGGTGATTAGCTTATGATCAGACCTGACCAATAAGGGGGTGACCACTGGTGTAGAGCATCTATCTCCCATGTTGGTAATGACCAGGTCTAGGATATTGGAGCCCCTGGTGGGACAATGGATTAGTTGATCCAGGGCACTGGAATTTATGAATTCCAAGAACCACTGGGAAAATGTGTTGGTATCCGAGTAGTTTTCCCAGTTAATTTCAGAGTAGTTGAAATCTCCCAGTATTAGGGTGTTTGGTTGTATCTTAATATTTTCCAGTATGTTTAGAAAGGTGTAGTGAGAATCTTGGGGCATGGTGAGGGATCTGTAGCAAGCTACAATTTGGATTGCACTCTTACCTAGTGTTAGTTGCACCTGGAGGATTTCAGATGCATTGTATTGGGCAGCTAGCCTGGAGGTGTGAATATCCTTGGTGAATATGGACACTCCTCCACCTTTAGTGTTTCGGTCTTGGTTTGGTGGCTGAAAAGTGTGGTAAGAGTTGTAGCCTGGTATTGCAGGGGTGCTGTCTGGAGCCTTGAAGCAGGTCTCAGTTACTGCACAGATATCAATGTTCTCCATTTTTAGGAGTGCCTCAAGAGAGTGCAGTTTGAGGTTTAGACTTCTAGCATTGAGTAGCATTACCTTCAGATTTTGCATGCTTGTATCTGTTACGGTGGTGGTTTTGTCCTTTGAACCTTGCCTAAAAAAGGCACTATAGGGGTGGCAAGAGCTTTAGCCAGTAACCTGAATCCCAGGGGTGACAGGTGTAGACCATCTCTGCCAAAGTATCGTGGTTTGTCGATCATGCCGTCCCAGGGAGACAGATACTGGATTCCCTTTGAATGACACCAGAAGCTTAGCCAATTGTTGAAGTTCCATCACTGAGAACAACCTTGCTTTGACCTTTTTGCCTCTACCCTCAATAGCAAGTGCAGCAGGTTCTTTGCCCTATTCTCCCCTCAGGGTGAGTCACTGAGAGATGCTTTAGTCCACACTTAGCTCTCTAGTCTCCTTTACACTTATCCCCCATTACTTCTAATTCTGAAATTCTTATAGAAAGTCCTTCAGTTGAAGAACTCAGCTATCCTCATTGCTCCCTTTTGGCCTCGTCAAATGTGGTTTCCCTTCCTGTGGTCTCATCATTGATATCTTCCATGGATAGTGGACCCCAGTCCAGATCTTCTCTTGAATCCATCTGGGATGGAACACCATGATATTCCAGGCCTCAAATTGATGTCATGGTTTCTCCAATTCCAGTGATAGCTAGATATAGCCCAGGTTTTCCTCTCCAGTCTGACAGATACTTCTATCTTTCCAAAAAGCTTCTATGAGGAAAATCTACAAACATGAATGGAAAAGATTCTCAATTTGGGCTCTTCAGAGGGAACTTGATTATTCCACTGCTCCTATATTAGTGGTTCTAGAATTTTTAACATTTATTTTTCAAGAAGGTGCTAATGTTTTCACTATTAAAGTACATTTAGCAGCTATATCTCATTTTCACTCAGGAGAAAATGCTTTGTCATTAGCTTCTTCAAAGTTGTCCAAAGCCTTTATAAAAGGCACCTTTTTCCTTAGACCTCCAGTGAAAGACCCATCACCTGCTTGGGATTTAACAGTCGTACTGCAGGGGTTAAATCAACAACCCTTTGAACTATCAGCTAAGTGTGATATAAATTTTTTTTTGTCTTGGAAAACAACCCTTTTGGTAGCCATTATACCTGGACAATGAGTTTCTGAAGTCCAGGCTCTATCTTCCAAATCTCCTTGCATTATTTTTGATAAAGATAGGGTCACCTTATGAACAAATCCATCTTGTTTGCTAAGATGGCATCCAAAACAAATATCAATCAAGCTATTAATTTGCCTGTCTTCTTCCCCAGTTTTTCTAATATGGGAGAGTATATGCTACATCGTTTAGATGTACATAGACAACTATGTTTGTATCTCCACAGAACAAAAGATTTCAGAAAGTTGGGACAACTTTTTGTTTCTTTCTCCCTGAACAGATTGGGGTCACCAGTTTCTAAAGTTACCCTGGCAAAATGGATTGCTAGTTCCATTTACTTTGTTTATATTCAGTGAGGCTTCTCTTTACCAAAACCTCCCAAAGCACATTCTACTAAATCCATGGCTACCTCTTCCATCTTTTGGTCCAGAACTTCCATTGATGACATCTGTGCAGCAACTACCTGGTCTAATCTTTATAGCTTTATTGCTCATTACAATCTAGAAATGACAACCAAAAGCAGAGTTGCTTCTACAGTACTCTGGAATAGCCTTCCATGAGGGCCACCCACGTTTAACATAGCTGGGGACTCTGTCCCAGTTGTTAAGGAATGAATGAAAAAGCAACACCAGATATTAAAGTTATGTATGCATCATAACTATACAGATGTGTTGTCCAACATTCCTCCCTACTTCCCCTTTCCTTTCATCTTTTGGAGTGACCGTGTGGATGTTCTGGAAGAACCTTTTTTGTTCCAGCTTTGAGCCTCATCTCTGTTTTACCTCTTTTATGACTCTATGTTTAGGATTTCTAAGGCAGCAAACTCAATCTGAGGTATAACTAGTTGACTGTGGCATTATGGGTAGAGAGAAGAGCACTTGAGTTGGATCCAAGACTCTAGTGTATGTGGCAGAGTCAGACCTCAGGTCGGATCTGTTATACCAATTGTTGAGGAGGAAAGAAAATGGACAACATAGATACATATTTATGGTGAGTACATAACTTTACGTAGTACTAAAGTTCAAAATAAGTTAGACAAACTTTTTGCAAGTATAAAATACCAGTGTTCATCAGTCCTATAAAAATGAAAGTTTTGTTTTTCTTGGTTTCTATTCATGTTAGGCTAATGAACACAAACCTTCTCAATTTTTTGTGTTCAGTCACCTGTAGTCTTAAACTTGCCACTTCTTGCATAAATGGTTGTCCTTCTGCCAGACTTTTCTTGCATACTTTCTTCCCCATCCTTCCTCTTATCTACCCCACCATATCACCAATTATCCCCAGAAAAACAACAAGCTGAAGTTTACGTCAATAATTTTCATCTCATTTTTCCTTTATCCTTCATATCTTCAGCTCCTGTCCTCCTTTGCTTCCCTCCTTCACCTTGCTCTATTCGTATTTACAACAAAGTTATATATTATAATGAATATTTACTCTTTTTTTGCACCAGCTTTACAGATGCAATACATAGGTCACATTTTTAGTAATTCTGCCTCTTAAGCATTTGTTCTTCTCCTTTTACCTTTTTCTTAAACATAATAGTTGTGCACTCAAAATAGTTGCAGACATTTTACAATGCATATTATCATGGGATACATGACACTTTTTCAACATTAAAAATAATTGTAGTATCAAATAAATTGCAAACAACATAAGGCTGTTGAATTAATATGAATTAATAGCCAGTAGGAATGGTAAGGAAGCTTTGTTATTAAACAAACAGGCATGCTTCTGGAGCTTATTCAAAGTCTGTCATAGTCATTACAAATTACAGTGATGATTTTAAAGGTGGATGTTGAACAACAGACAAATTTTGACCCATGGTTTATCTTTTTCTTTCTGCTTAATTTAATCTATGCAGGTATACATAAATGATACATAGATCACTGGAATATGCCTATGTGAGAACTCTAGTTAAAATTTATAGTTAATATAGTCATTTACGTGAGCTTCTCATAGTGTAACTGAAATTGATTTGTATTACATTTTATTACCTCCCTCTAAATTAAATTAAGAACTATTAACTGTTAAAAAAGAGCAACAAAACCACGAGTCCAAAAATAAAATTAACACTTTTGTTTACTAATTGAGCAAACGTCTTCAGACAATTCAAAAACCAAAAATGCAAACTTTAAATAAATTTACAAATCATGACATCACATAACAATTAAATACCAAGCCTCCATTTAAAGGGCTAAATACTACATTATTCAATATTATTAAGCCCATACATAATTAGAACCTAAAATATCAAAAAAATCAAACATTAAAAGCAATACTAAACTTCTTAGACATTATAAATATAAATCATCATTAAATATGAAAACAATATAAATATAAACATATAACATATATAAATAATACATATATATGTATTAATAAAATTCATATTTTTCATCTGGTCAAAACCTTCAATTTCAGAATACTTCTAAAAGACAAAGAATCATTCAAGCCAGGAGGAGTCAAGGCATTCAATTTTAGTTGCCAAATCAATTATTTTTCATCCAATTTCAAGCCAATTGGCCCACTTATAATATTGTCCACCATCTTTTCAATAACTAAAAATTTAAATTCATGGGTAGGGCAAGAATTAATATGTCTGGCTAGAGCATTATTCAAATTCATTTTTTCAGTTGCATACATATGCTCGTAAATTCTGTTTTTCAGGGGTCTTTCGGTTCTACCTACATAAAAGGCAGGACAATAAATACATGAGCTCAGATAAACGACCCATTTTGTGTTACAGTTGAATTTACCCTTTATAGGAAATTTTTTATCCCTAATGCTAAAGGAGGTTGCTACTTTGATATACTTACACCACCGACAAGCCTCACATTTGAACATCCCACAATAAGGTAAATAGTGTTTTAGGGTTCTCCCTTCGAGAACCATTTTCAAATTCCTACCCCTCCTAAAAACCACACATGGTGAATCACCCACATTATTTCTAATTAAGTTATCATCCAAAAGAAGACACCAATTCTTCAAAATAATTGATTTAAGAAAAGGTGCATCCACAGAGAAGGTGGTGATGAAACTCATTTTGGCTAAATCAATGTCCAAAGGGGCATGGGTATGATTGGTCTCTGGTCCAATGAGATCAGAACTTGTAACCATTTCATGCTTTCTATCCTGTAAAGAATCCAAATTGACAATAAGATGAGCATCATCAATTACATCCATTTCGTGCCCCCCATCGGAAGACAGCAATGGTTTAAATAAACCTCTCAATCTTTTGTGATGGACTTCCTCAATGAGGTTGTCAATTAATTTTCTGGGGTTCCCACGTTTAATAAACATCCCCTCAAAAGGTTACATTCATCCAAAAAAATCAGGTTCCAAAAAAACCATCCTATCGGCCCGAACTAATTAGCCCTTTACCACACTTCTCTTCTGGGCAAAAGGGTGGCAACTAGAAAAATGTAGGAATGCGTTCGAATAAGTTGGTTTTCTAAAAATCTTCAAAATATATTTTTTCAAAGAAAACATTTTTATCAATTCTACATCCAAAAAAGAAATATTTTTGGTTTGAAATCCCCAAGTAAATTCTAAAAAATTGGTAAATTTAGTAATATGCTCAATAAATGCCATGGCTGAAGGTTCATCACCTTTCCAGAGGATAAAAATATCGTCCAAGTAACAGGTGTACCATGCGGTTCTCTCTTGAAAAGTAACATCCTTAAATAGGAAGTGCCTCTCCCAATAGGCCATTATAGTATTCGCAAAAGTGGCCCCACATGGAGAACCCATGGCAATACCCGTTTTCTGTAAATAAAATTCCCTATTGAACAAAAAATAATTGTTGTTAAGTATAAGTTCCAGTAAATAAATAATCAGATCAACACTGGAACCCTCCACATGTTGTTCCAAAGGGACATCTCTTACCCATTCACAACCTATGTCCTGGGGGATAACTGTATAAAGATCACGGACATCGATTGTGAAAAAATTAAAATCCTCAGAGAAGGGGAGGTTGTTCATCGCCTCTAAAAAGGCCCACGATTTTTTACAAATCTGACTCTCATTTTTCAAAGCTTCTTTAAGTTTAATGTCTACAAATTTGGCACAAGCATAAGTAATAGATTGTCTACCATCAATGATGGAACGAAAAGGGGGGTTATCCAAATTTTTATGGATTTTAGGTAGTCCAAAGAAAATAGGAGTAAGAGGGTGTGAAATGGAAAAGTAATTGAATAAATCCAAATCTATACATCCATCCAAAAGTAAATCATTAATAAAGCCCTTAATGCGTTGGTATGCACCATTCATTTCATTTAAAGAGACTTTAGAGTTCTAATCTCATTGGACCAGAGACCAATCATACCCATGCCCATTGGACATTGATTTAGCCAAAATGAGTTTCATCACCACCTTCTCTGTGGATGCACCTTTTCTTAAATCAATTATTTTGAAGAATTGGTGTTTTCTTTTGGATGATAACTTAATTAGAAATAATGTGGGTGATTCGCCTTGTATGGTTTTTAGGAGGGGTAGGAATTTGAAAATGGTTCTCGAAGGGGGAACCCTAAAACACTATTTACCTTATTGTGGGATGTTCAAATGTGAGGCATGTCGGTGGTGTAAGCATATCAAAGTAGCAACCTCCTTTAGTATTAGGGATAAAAAATTTCCTATAAAGGGTAAATTCAACTGTAACACAAAAGGGGTCATTTATTTGAGCTCATGTATTTATTGTCCTGCCTTTTATGTAGGTAGAACCGAAAGACCCCTGAAAAACAGAATTTATGAGCATATGTATGCAATTGAAAAAAAATGAATTTGAATAATGCTCTAGCCAGACATATTAATTCTTGCCCTACCCATGAATTTCAATTTTTAGTTATTGAAAAGATGGTGGATAATATTAGAGGTGGGCCAATTGACTTGAAATTGGATGAAAAAGAATTGATTTGGCAACTAAAATTGAATGCCTTGACTCCCCCTGGCTTGAATGATTCTTTGTCTTTTAGAAGTATTCTGAAATTGAAGGCTTTGACCAGATGAAAAATATGAATTTTATTAATACATATACATGCATTATTTATATATGTTATATGTTTATATTTATATTGTTTTTCATATTTAATGATGATTTATATTTATAATGTCTAAGAAGTTTAGTATTGCTTTTAATGTTTGATTTTTTTGATATTTAAGGTTCTACTTATGCATGGGCTTAATAATATTGAATAATGTAGTATTTAGCCCTTTAAATGGAGGCTTGGTATTTAATTATGTGATGTCATGATTTGTAAATTTATTTAAGGTTTGCATTTTTGGTTTTTGAATTGTCTGAAGAATTTTGCTCAATTAGTAAATGAAAGCGCTAACTTTATTTTTGGACTCAGTGTGGTTTTGTTGCTCTTTTTTTTGGACTCAGTGTGGTTTTGTTGCTCTTTTTTAACAGTTTTTAGGTTTCTTTGTTTGGTTTAGTTTGGTTGTTTGTGGTTTACATGGAGGAACCGACCACACTTGTGTCCCAGTATTTATTTAATAATGAGGTCTCCATACCTAATACTGATACTGGAGCAACTGGAAAATTAACTGCATTAATTCAAATGTTATCGCAACGGGTTGAAACTCTTGCTGGCCAAGTTGCGAATGCCTTACCTCGTAGTTCCGGAAATGCTGGTAGTTCCGGTTTGAATTTACTTGTGGATTCAGCTCTTCGTAGGTTGCAAGCTAACACCTCTGGATCGCAGGATCGAGGTAATGTGGCGCCTGGGAGGTCTTCATCTGGTTTGCCTTGTTCTGGAGTTCGTTCTTCACTGAACGGTGGGAACATGTCGGAAAGACACATTCAAGCCAATTCTAATACTGGTGGAGCAGTGAGTACCTCCTTTGCCATTCCTAATTTAAACGAATGGTTTAAGGATCTGGTTTCTTGCTTTAATATTAACTCACAAGCATCTAATGTATCGAGTACTATTACTGTTGAAAACAACTTGATTAATAATTTTAAAACTTTTGATGTGAAAATGTTCTGTTTTAAGAAATTACAAATGGAGGTGCAATACCTAAATGAATGTATCAAGAGACAACAAGTTCCGAAGGGGCTTGGCTTAGACAATGGCGGTTCCCCTCGGGCTTCATTCCTAATTCTGTTTTTCACAAAGAATTGCTTAGCCTATTCAACCGACAAGGGGTTGAATTTATGGGCTTGTTGGTTAAGAACTATTGTGGCCAAATGGATGTCTTGAAAATGGAACTTGCTGAGTTACACTTGATTATCTATTTGGACAATGATTTTTTATGCTACAAATATTATTTTGTGCACATATTTTCTAGCATTGATAATGCATTGTCTAAAATTAAGGATAATAAACTGAAGAAGCTTAATAGAGACCATGTAGCTTATGGGAAAGAGTTAGCATACCCTTTACCCCATTTCAGTGTTAATTTAAACATGAATACAGGGATTAATAATGATTTGTCTGATTTGAGTAATAATGCTGACGATAATTTTGACAATAATGAGAGTGTTTTGAATGATGTTATGCCTACTGAAGTATCTCCTGTGAGAAGGAGTGAAAGACTTGCTAATAAATACCCCAACAATAATGGGAATAACAATAGTAACTCCAACATGGAGGGTTTGGGTTCCTCTCAGGGTTTTCAGGGTGCCAGTAAATTCAACAACGGGAGACAGCAAAATCGGCCCCAACAACAACAGCATTGGAAAAGGAAAGGGCAAAACAGAAGGAGGAGATAATTGCTCCTCCTGGCACTTTAAGTTGTCTCAACCCCAGTATTGGAAGTTGCCTGAATCCTACTGGCATTCATGAAAAGACTGTTAAAATATTATTTAACAGTACCAAAGACTTTAAAATCTATAATTATTCTACATTTACAACTGCCCCCTTTCTTATTGATGTTCTGGCTAAAGGTTTAACATTTGTTCCTTCATCTAGGGGAGATTTAGCTAGAACTATCATTGACCTTAAGTCTTTCACTAGAAATTGAACTTGAATGTTCTCTTTGGTACCAATTCTAGTTTGATTAAAGACTTTAGGGTTACTACTATATTTAACCCTGTTTTACATCCGTCCATTTTACATTTTGAAAAAATTTGTGAGAATGACTTTAGGAATGTTTTGAATAACAAAGGGTCTTATAAATCTGAATTTTTCAATTTGTCTCGTGCAGAAAGGGAAGCTTTGAAAGACTTAAATTTTGCTGACATACGTATCATTAAACCCGATAAAGGGGGTGGATTAACTTTTATGGACAATGATGATTACTATGATAGTATGTGTACACTTTTGAATAATGAAGCTTATGTTAAAGTCTCTTTAAATGAAATGAATGGTGCATACCAACGCGTTAAGGGCTTTAATAAATATTTATTTTTGGATGGATGTACAGATTTGGATTTATTACAATTACTTTTCCATTTCTCACCCTCTTACCCCTATTTTGTTTGGACTACCTAAAATCCATAAAAATTTGGATAACCCCCCTTTTAGTCCCATCGTTGATGGTAGACAATCTATTACTTATGATTGTGCCAAATTTGTAGACATTTAACTTAAAGAAGCTTTGAAAAATGAGAGTCAGATTTGTAAAGACTCATGGGCCTTTTTAGAGGCGATGAATTACCTCCCCTTCTCTGAGGATTTTAATTTTTTCACAACCGATGCCCATGATCTTTATACAGTTATCCCCCAGGACATAGGTTGTGAATGGGTAAGATATTTCCTTTTGGAACAACATGTGGAGGGTTCCAGTATTGATCTGATTATTTATTTACTGGAACTTATACTTAACAACAATTATTTTTTATTCAGTAGGGAATTTCATTTACAGAAAATGGGTGTTGCCATGGGTTCCCCATATGGGGCCACTTTTGCGAATACTGTAATGGCCTATTGGGAGAGGCACTTCCTATTTAAGGATGTTACTTTTCAAGAGAGAACCGCATGGTACATACACCTGTTACTTGGACGATATTTTTATCCTCTGGAAAGGTGATGAACCTTCAGCCATGGCATTTATTGAGCATATTACTAAATTTACCAATTTTTTAGAATTTACTTGGGAATTTCAAACCGAAAATATTTCTTTTTTGGATGTAAAATTGATAAAAATGTTTTCTTTGAAAAAATACATTTCGAAGATTTTTAGAAAACCAACTTATTCAAACGCATTCCTACATTTTTCTAGTTGCCACCCTTTTGCCCAGAAGAGAAATGTGGTAAAGGGCCAATTAGTTCGGGCCGCTAGGATGGTTTCTTTGGAACCTGATTTTTTGGATGAATGTAACCTTTTGAGGGGGATGTTTATTAAACGTGGGTACCCCAGCAAATTAATAGACGACCTCATTGAGGAAGTCCATCACAAAAGATTGAGAGGTTTATTTAAACCATTGTTGTCTTCCGATGGGGGGCACGATATGGATGTAATTGATGATGCTCATCTTATTGTTAATTTTGATTCTTTACAGGATAGAAAGCATTAATTGGTTACAAGTTCTAATCTCATTGGACCAGAGACCAATCATACCCATGCCCCTTTGGACATTGATTTAGCCAAAATGAGTTTCATCACCACCTTCTCTGTGGATGCACCTTTTCTTAAATCAATTATTTTGAAGAATTGGTGCTTTCTTTTGGATGATAACTTAATTAGAAATAATGTGGGTGATTCACCATGTGTGGTTTTTAGGAGGGGTAGGAATTTGAAAATGGTTCTCGAAGGGGGAACCCTAAAACACTATTTACCTTATTGTGGGATGTTCAAATGTGAGGCTTGTCGGTGGTGTAAGCATGTCAAAGTAGCAACCTCCTTTAGTATTAGAGATAAAAAAATTCCTATAAAGAGTAAATTCAACTGTAACACAAAAGAGGTCATTTATTTGAGCTCATGTATTTATTGTCCTGCCTTTTATGTAGGTAGAGCCGAAAGACCCCTGAAAAACAGAATTTACGAGCATATGTATGCAATTGAAAAAAATGAATTTGAATAATGCTCTAGCCAGACATATTAATTATTGCCCTACCCATGAATTTAAATTTTTAGTTATTGAAAAGATGGTGGATAATATTAGAGATGGGCCAATTGACTTGAAATTGGATGAAAAATAATAGATTTGGCAGCTAAAATTGAATGCCTTGACTCCCCCTGACTTGAATTATTCTTTGTCTTTTAGAAGTATTCTGAAATTGAAGGCTTTGACCAGATGAAAAATTTGAATTGTATTAATACATATATATGAATTATTTATATATGTTATATGTTTATATTTATATTGTTTTTCATATTTAATGATGATTTATATTTATAATGTCTAAGAAGTTTAGTAATGTTTGATTTTTTTTTATATTTAAGGTTCTAATTATGTATGGGCTTAATAATATTGAATAATGTAATATTTAGTCTTTTAAATGGAGGCTTGGTATTTAATTGTTATGTGATGTCATGATTTGTAAATTTATTTAAGGTTTGCATTTTTGGTTTTTGAATTGTCTGAAGAAGTTTGCTCAATTAGTAAACAAAAGCGCTAACTTTATTTTTGGACTCAGTTTGTTTTGTTGCTCATTTTTAACAGTTTTTAGGTTTCTTTGTTTGGTTTTAACTTAAGAACTATTATAATAATTTTGTTATTATAACATATTTTGATATAATCAATTGCAGCATTAAAAGAGTAAACACTGAATACTGCAAATTTAACCATTTAACATAACATTTAATTTTTATTGTAGTGTATGAAGTACTGTGATTTCTCTCCGATATTTAGAAAAAGACAAATCAGTTAAGCACTACTATACCACAAGATCATAGCAAATGTTAAGCACCCTTTGCTTAACTTGTTAAGATTGGATATGTGCTAGGCAGTCAGATCTGCCAGTAATGACCAGCAAAAGACAGAGGCAGAGTAAAAAAATACAGTTGTGTGTGCCTGCTGTTTGTACTGATAAGGTGTCCCTTCTGCTTATAAATTTAGAAAGTTGCTAGAATAACAGGATGTGTGTTCACCTGCATTTTCTGAAGGTTACAAATTCTGAACCTCAAATGCATGTCATTATTTAGTGACTTCATACCTCAGTAATGTGTTCAAAAAACAAAGACTTTATGAAAAGCAGAGCAAACATATGAGGCAAAAATCTGGACATTTGAGAGGCGTGGTAAGGTGAGTGTATACACAAGGGACTGTGTTATACTGTCTTCATGGCAGTACTCCATAAGTGCTCTATGACTTTGAAAGCTGGTAAAACACTTAGCATTTTTTTCTGTAACTAGTACTAAATGGAACATAAAAAGCTCCATGTACTACTGTAGCACACCCGCAGGTGTAGTTGAAGAGATATGGGTTCCTTCCTGCCTGACTCTGGTGACAACCCTATTAGGCCCAACACACCAAGGTGGCAAGAATGACAGATTTTATTCTAGGTGACACATTTAGTTTAAAAAAGCAATATCACAACCATAAACAGATTATTTCAACAGTGCACCAGTTAGCAATAAGGCAAGGTGAGATATGCATGCAATGAAAGCATACATTCACCCTCTTCCCCAGAACTCAACAGAAAAAAGGTCTTGACATTCAAACTTGCACAAAGAAGGCAATATCAACAAGCAGTAAAGCTTTATAATGCAGCAATACAAACACAGGAAAAAATGCAATGTCATTAAGCAATAGAAGAGTTATAATACAACAATACAGATATGAGAAAATGCAATGTCATTAGGCAGCAAAATTCTTGAAGGCAGCAGTACTAACATGAGCAAAATGCAATGTCATTGAACAATGAAGATTTATACTGCAACAATACAAATATGAGAAAATGCAATGTCTTTTAGCAGTACTAACACAAACAAAATGCAATGCCATTGAACAATGAAGATTTATACTGCAACAATACAAATATGAGAAAATGCAATGTCTTTTAGCAGTACTAACACAAACAAAATGCAATGCCATTGAACAATGAAGATTTATACTGCAACAATACAAATATGAGAAAATGCAATGCCATTTAGCAGTACTAATACCCTCTACCCCCTTGATCAATTCTAAACAGACCACCTATGAAACACTCTATTATACCCTGTTCACTGGCCAGTGACTACTTACAGTCTTGCTGCCGGCATGATGGGGCCCAAGTTGGAGCTCATATGGATCCCAGTTATTTGTAATCCACAAAACATTTGGGGGGGAGAAACTGCAATCTTATAAAAATATAAAAAATGATGACCAGAGCCTCTCACCACTCTGTTGAGAATATCCTACTGGCTGAGGAAGGGTGTAGACTTGAAAGCTTCATTAAACCTTGACGTGTGGTGACTTTTGTGTGTTTTTTGGAGACTATCCTAGTGACCAGGCACAGTGGTTCTGATGAGAAAAGTAGAAAAATCACCTACCAGAACTCTGGTAATCATCTATAGCTTCTCTGTACTAGGCCCAAGGGAACTCCTTTTCTTGCTGAATAAAAGCAGACGTGGAACTACTGGTTTCAGGCTTCACTCCTGATTCCACAAAATACCATCATCCAGGATTTCAGCAAGACACAGACACAATCTGATACTTCACTTCCATGTTCCAAAGCACTAGAAAAGAAAATCCAGTCATGCTGCAAGGCCCTTCTTCCTTTCAGCTACGTGTTTCAGTCTCCCCCCTTCAGCTAGTGTTCCAGTCTCTTCTTTCACTTTCGAAATTGTCTTTTATATTCCTGAAAAGGAGCTCCATCTTGTGGTGTAATGGAAAACTACAGTCTATTACTTCTACAATGAAATACAGTGGGAGCTACACTCTCCCCCCACTTGAAAAATCTTCGGTCCCCCCAATTAGCAGAAAATATTTATAAACACTAATGCACCATCAACTGAACAATATTTTTGCATTCAAAAGGTACATTCCACCAAAGGTAATCAGCCTTATGCTTAACTTGGGATGGGGTGTCACCATTGGAGTAGGAGGCATAGGGATTATGAGTTCAGACCCTCCGATGATCTGTGTTCAGAGGTTCCTGTGTACTATGTCCCAAGCTATTTTAGGTAAGCCTTTGTGGGGGCTGAATCAGTCTTTGCAGTTTTGGTTCAGAAGAGACAGCTAAGGAATTTTGCTCGGAAGGTTTGTCACTCTCATCACATTCAATGTCCATTTCTTCAGTAGGCATATTGTCTGCTTCTAAAATCTCCTCTTGTATAACTTCACTTTCATTTTCCATAATGGTGTGACTGTCCTCAGCACTATTTTCTGAAGTTTGCATAGCAGGGCCTCCATCAGTATCAGGTTCTGCAAGAGACACAGAAACATTACTTAGTCTATTGTTAGGTCTGAGCTGCTCAAAATGACAAGGAACGAATTCTGGTACATTTACATTGAGATTACAGCCTACAGAATCTTGAGCATCCTCATAAAAAAGCCCATTGAAAACCCAATCATCATCACTGCCCTCCTTTTCTTCAGCAGGAGGAAGCATAGGCTCTTGAATATTGGAGAGGATAGTTCCTCTCCACCTTAGCCTTCTGGATCACCTTGAGTTAGGCTTCCGTTGAGCCATTCTGGGTTCCAGATTCATGAGTCTCACTGATTTTGCCAAAGGCATTAAATTGTTTCAGTGCCAGGTTTTAATGGGTCCTTCTTTCTCCTCAGGGCAAACTTGGTAGACAGGGATATTAGGTACCTGAGAACAAATTGTGTAAATCTCAGACCTCCAGCAGTCAGCTAGTTTATGCTTTCCTTCTAGTCCTGAATTTCTCAAAAGAACTCTGTCCCCTGGCTGCATGTCATGCATCTTTACTTTTTTGTCATAGTGAGCCTTGTTTCACTGAAGTCTTTGTCCTGCTGATTTTTCAGCAAGCTCATAAGCCTGTCTGAGGTTCTTCTTGAGTTTCTCCACATAACTGCCATGAGATCGCAGTGGTGTATCATCAGCTGTGACTCCAAAGGGAACATCAATAGGAAGACAAGCTTCTCTTCCAAACATTAGGAAGTAAGGCGAGAATCCTGTAGCATCATTTTTAGTACTGTTGTAAGCATGCATCACTGTGGCTACATGTCTACTGCACTGACTCTTCTCAGCAGATAGTGTCCCCAACATGTCTAGTAAAGTTCGGTTGAAACGCTCAGGCTGAGATCCCCTTGAGGATGATAAGGAGTGGTGTGGCTTTTTTGGCTCCCAACCGAGTGAGTAGTTCATGGACAAACTTGCTCTCAAAATCACATCCTTGATCAGAGTGTATCCGTTTTGGCAGGCCATAGTGTACAAAGAACTTCTCAACTAGTAGTTTTGCCACTGTAATATCTTTCTGATCGCGAGTGGGAAATGCTTGAGCGTACCTGGTATAGTGGTCTGTCACCATCAGCACATTACCGATCCCGCTTTCATCCAGTTCAATGCACAGAAAATCTATACAGATGAGTTCCATGGGTCCACTACTTTTATTTGACCCAATGAGGCAGCTCTAGTCAGCAAAGTCTTTCTCTGAATGCAATGAAGGCATGTACGACAATAATCCTCAACATCTTGCTTCATGCATGGCCAGTAGAACCTGTCTAGTACCAGACCCATAGTTCTGTCATAACCAAGATGACCATGTTCATCATGCAGTGACTGGACTACTACTTCTTTATACTTCTGAGGAAGCAACAATTGTCATTTTTCACTGCTGAGTGCACTAGGAGATCTCCTATACACTAGTCCATTCTGTATCTGGAGTCTGTCCCATTCTTTGGCCAAAAGTATTGCCAGAGGATGAATATCCATGCGAAGCATATTAACTTGTTTCTTCTCTAAAGCAGCTACCACCAGCTGACCTAAGGGATCTTCTCTTTGATCTGTCCTGAGGTCATTGTTACTCAAAGCTGGTTGACATGAATCCTGTAAAGTGACCAGATTACAGTAAGCTTGGGGTATGCTTGCTGCAGGCAGACCCAAATTCTGTGCCCAACATTCAGTCTGCTTATAGCAGGTTGCAATCTGACACATAGCTCTCACACCTGGCTCTGGAATTTCCACCCATTCATTGTCGGGGTGTAAATCCCCACAAGGTCTTCTGGACAGACCATCAGCATATCCATTTTCATGTCCTGGGCAGTATTTTAAACTGAAATTATAGTTGCATAGAGCTGCCATTCATCTGTGGCCAGTAGCATCTAGCTTTGCAGTGGTCTGGATGTATGTCAGAGGATTGTCATCAGTCTGCACTTCAAATTCAGCCCCATAGAGATACACACTATAGAGACAGTCATGCAACTTGTCCACTACTGCCCACTTTAAGGCAAGGAATTCCAACTTGTGTGCAGGGTAATTTCTTTCTGCGGGGGATAAATTCTGACTGATAAAAGCCACAGGTCCCAGCTTCTTGTCATAGTCCTGGTAAAGGACTCCTCCTAAGCCATCCCTGCTAGCATCCACATGTAAAGTGTATGACTTTGTTGAGTCAGCATATGCCAGCACAGGGGCATGGGTGAGGCAGTACTTAAGCTGTTCAAATGACTCTTCTCACTCAGGAGCCCAACAACTCTCTGTGAGTTTTTTAGAACCTCTCGGTCCCTTAGGCTTTTTACTAAGGATATCTTCATCTGTTTCATCTGCTTTCTCATCATTTTGGAGCAAATGGTTGAGGGGTTTTGCTATCGTTGAAAATACTTCCACAAACCTTCTATAGTAACTGCAGAAACCCAGTAAAGATTGCAGCTCTGTGATAGTTTTGGGTCTGGGCCAAGATGTCACCAGTTCATCTTTGCTGGGATCTGTCGATATTCCATTTGCAGACACTACATGTCCCACATAGGTCACTGAAGGTTGGAAGAACTTGCATTTGTCCATTGACAACTTCAGGCCTTCCTTCTCAGTCCTGTCCAATACCTTCAACAGTCTTTCTTCGTGCTCCTCTAGGGTCCTCCCAAAAACAATGATGTCATCAAGGTAGACTAAGACTTCCAGGAGATGCATGTCTCCAACTGTTCTTTCCATGATTCTCTGGAAATTTGCCGGTGCATTTGATTAACCTTGAGGTAGGTGATCAAACTCAAAAAAATCCCAAAGGGGTGATGAAGGCAGTCTTCTCTTTATCTTCTGGGTGCATAGGGATTTGATAGTATCCACTCCTTAAGTCTAGCACACTAAACCACTTACTGCCAACCAGGCAGTTTAGAGCATCTTCAATCCGGGGAGTTGTGTACTGGTCTGGAATGGTTCACTGATTCAGAGTACAATAGTCAACACACATGTGAATTGACCCATTCTTTTTCCTGACAATGAGAATGGGAGAGGCATATGGACTTCTTGACTCTTGAATTATCCCTGTGGCTTTTTGTTATTGCAAATGTTTTCTTAAGTCCTTCAGAACTCCTGGGGCTACTCTTCTGGAACGTTTGCTGAAAGGCCAGTCCTCTTTTACTCTTATTCAGTGTTCTGCACTTTTTGCACAGCCCACATCTATTTCACTAGTAGAAAAACTATTTTTTTCTTTCATTAGCAGCTCTTTAACTCTGGTTAGCCACTCAGGGGGCAAGAGACCACCTCCTATATCAATATCTTCTAGCTTCAACTCATTGGCCCTGCTGTCATTCCTTGTCAACACAGAAGCAGGTAAGGGAGTGGCAACATAAACATTTCCCAAACGCACTTGTGAACGCAGGACAATGGGAGTACTTCCTTTATTCTTCAACCCCACAGGCAAAGTGTCATAAGGATGCTTTAACTTGTCCGCAGGCCAGACTTCTGGGACTAGTTCCAGCCTCGGTGGCAAGTCACTTTCTGGATCCATTTCCATCATGAGATGAGAGGAAACTGTTTGTCCACACATCCTCACTTTGGCTGTCAAGCAGGTGATCTGACCAGGATGAATTATATGCTCTTTCCCAGACAGGGTCCACACATGACCAATTTCATCTTTCTTAGTATCCTTCTCTCTTTGAAGGACACCAAAAACTGGTCTTAGGAGAGGATGTAGTGTTGGGAGTTCCTGGGTCAACTGAGGCATTAGCATTCTTCTGATGAGGTCGGTATTTGTCCCCACTAAAATAGATGCTGAATCCTTTCCTCTTGGCCTGGGGAACACAACAGCGAGTGTTTGAAAAACTTCTGTTGACCCAACAACTGCAGTGGAAAATTCTAACTTGAGTGAGACATAACCATCATAAGGGAACTTCGTGTCACTTAGCCCCCAGATCTCCAAATCTTGTAACTTTCCAAGTGGCAAATGCTTTTAAGTATTTTTGGTAGAAGTCTCTGTACAGAATGGTGATTTGTGCACCAGTATCCAACAGTGCTTTACTATACACTCCTTCTATTTTTACTGACACGACAGGGGACAGTCCCAGTAGGCCATTGGGTAGTTTATATCTCTGGTGTTGTTCAGCTGTACGGCAGTCAGCATGAGACTGAGGTACCACCGGTTGACCTCACCATTTTAATGGATAAGAAGTGTGCTTAGTAATGCTTTGATGTCTCAGATGCTGAGATTTTGGCTGAGATGTCTTCAAATTCAGTTGTTCACCTCAGATGAGCTAGAAGTGTGCATAGTAGGTAGTTTCTCTCCCCTATAACAAGGGTTAGTGTGGACAGGAGATTCAGGATGCTGTCTCTTGATGTTAGATTTTATGCAGCTCTTTATAACTGGGCACTCAGCTGGCTCCTTCACTGAGACCTTTTGAAGTTTCCCTGCATTGCACTAGCCAATAATAGTTTGTTCACTTTTTTCAAGTTCCCTGCATTTGGACACTGTCGCTTTATATGCCCTGCATCCCCACAGTGAAAACAAAATCCAGTAGGAACTCTGAGTATTGGCTGATTCAGTTCTTCCCTGAGTCCTTTCGTGGAGGTACTAGCTGATGTATTCCTCCCTTCAGCTAAAGTTACCACGGCTTTCTGCAATTCTGCAACTGTCTTGGTGACTTGAGCTATGGTGTTGGTCAGGGAAGACACCTGCATCTGCAACTGTGACACCTCTACATTCTGGACACTCTTGGCCATGACTCCTGTTTGAGTAGTGAGCATGGCTATAGGCTTCTGCTGGTGTTCACTCACTGTTTTAGTTGCTGTCGAACACTGAGATTTGGCTTCCAACAAGGCTTCCTCTTCCCTCACCTCTTTAACCAGCTGAGAATAAGTTAGAGTCTCTTCCCTATTTATCATCCTCATTTTCCACACAATGGGGTCCATAGCTTGAGCTCCCTGTAAACTTTGTCCGTTCTGTACTTGGTCAGTTACTTTTGGATCCACCTCCCTTCTTTAGGATGATCTGCTGGAGCATTTTATCTACTCTCTTAATGTAATCAGATAGTTTCTCACCAAATTCTTGGTATGTATGTTCAAACTGATACAGTAGGTCAGCAGCCCTCTCGATCCTTCCAAACACATCCTGTAGTACCCCTAAGTAGCCCTTGGCCATGCAATCTTGCTTACCCATCATTAGGTTGCGTATGGTATCCGCAGCTAATCCCTTTAGACTTTCAGCTATCTGCTACTTCTTCTGAGATTCTGGGATATCCTACTCCTCTAGGGCTTGTGAAGCATGATCCATCCAAGATTCAAAATCTTCCACTCCCTGAGGTGTGGGTTGTTTGCCAGAAAAGAAATGCAATTTGTGGTAGCCAAACCCAGTGAATGGCTGTGTAGGCTTTAAGCATTTTTCTACAATACTTCCCAAAGCATTCAAAATTTCAGGCCCTATAGTATTTATGGTCAGTGAAGCTGCAGCTTCTGGTGCAAGGTTCTGACCTACTTGGATAGCTTCCACAGGTATTTTCTCTGTTGCTGAGGTAGTGCACTTCTCAGGGATTACCACATGGACTGCACTCTCACCTGAAATTTGTACACTCAAAGGTATGAAGGTATGTGCTCATACACTAAAGGACTTTTCCATTCTAATAAGGCCAATGTGCTCTGCTCGGTAGGGTCCACAGTGCTGTTCAACAAAAATCCATGCCCCACAACTGGAAAGGATCCTGTGACTTGATGTATTTGCATATCAGTCCATGTGACACCTGACAACACCAGAACTAAGCAAAAACAAAGCGTCAGTAGGAAAAACCACTTTAATAGCGAGCAAAGCTTTCGGAAATAATCCTTTTTCAATACTAAAATGCATGAGTACATTCTCCTTATATATAGGTCCCAGAATAGTCATATGACCGACAGCCAAAGTCACATGACTTGTATTCAAAGCATGACAAGCAAGAAATATAACAAAAAAGGGATGATGAGTAAAAAAACATTATTAAAGTTAAAATACACATTCAATACAATATCAACAAAATAATTAAAATAACTAAAAACAATACATACAGTAGGTGTAAGGCAAGATACATGGACTATGTCACAACTTAGTTTTACTAAGCTTAATCAGTATAGGTTTAATACTAACCATACTATTAAGACCAGGCGGAGAGTCACTGGCCAATCTCAAAATCCATCCATATTCTTTAGTTTCAAGGGCATTGTTTATATCTCCACCTCTAATAGAAGGTTGGACGCAATCTACAGCCCTAAACTTAAATGTATGTTGGTTCCCACAGTCCATAATATGCTTACATAGTGCATTTCTATCTATGCGCCTCCTAATATCTGATTTATGTTCTGTGATTCTTTCCTTGAACTTCCGTGTAGTTTTACCTACATAAAAGGAGTCACAGGCCATGCAAGTAGCTAAATATACTAGATGCGTAGTAGTGCATGTTGCAGATGTATAAAACTTAAACTTCTTATTATTTACAGGGTGCACAAAGGAATCACTATTCTCACAAATAATGTTTTTGCAACAGGAACAGTTATAACATTTATATGTACCATAACTAGATGAAACAGGAACATGGGTATTAGTAGGAAAGTCCTTATAACATAGGACACTCTTCAAAGTTCTCATATTCTTATAGGCGAAGTATGGTCTATTCCCTAAGATAGCTTTCAATTCATCACTAGCCATAAGAATTAGCCAGTTATTAAAGATAATCTGTTTAATTAAAGGTGTTTTTAAATTAAATGAGGTTACATATCTTATAAGTGTTTCCTGTGGAGTAGATGTATCAACAGCCCTCATATTAAAAGTCGAACTAGAAAAAATCGGCTTCAACATTGTCTCCCTGTCTTCTAACAATTTCGTCTTCTCATTAAAAACTAGCACATCGCTATACCCACTAGAAGCAAAATCAGTCAACATATCATCCAATTGTTTATGTGACTTTGGCTGCCAGTCATATGACTATTCTGGGACCTATATATATGGAGAATGTACTCATGCATTTTAGTATTGAAAAAGGATTATTTCCGAAAGCTTTGCTCGCTATTAAAGTGGTTTTTCCTACTGACGCTTTGTTTTTGCTTAACACTAGAACTAAGCAATGCTCTGACTGAGCAGTGTGCTGTTTGCACCACTTAGCGGCTACTTCTGGGTTCATGTTTCTGCTGGATTTACTTTCCACAGTACAGGGGAATAGGGTGGAGTCCAAGGCAGTACAGGCAATCCCGGATGAGCCCCCAAATGTAGTGCACCCACAGGTGTAACTGAAGAGATATGGGTTCCTTCCTGCCTGACTCTGGTGACACCCCTATTAGGTCCAACACACCAAGGTGGCAAGAATGACAGATTTTATTCTAGATGACACATCTAGTTTAAAAAAGCAATAGCACAACCATAATCAAATTATTTCAACAGTGCACCAGTTAGCAATAAGGGAAGGTGAGATATGCATACAATGCAAACATACATTCACCCTCTTCCCCAGAACTCAACAGAAAAAGGTCTTGACATGCAAACATGCACAAAGAAGGCAATATCAATGAGCAGTAAAGCTTTATAATGCAGCAATACAAACACGGGAAAAATACAATGTCATTAAGCAATAGAAGAGTTATAATACAACAATCCAGATATGAGAAAATGCAATGTCATTGGGCAGCAAAATTCTTGAAGGCAGCAGTACTAACACAAGCAAAATGCAATGTCATTGAACAATGAAGATTTATACTGCAACAATACAAATATGAGAAAGTGCAATGTCATTTAACAGTACTAACACCCTCTACCCTCTTGATCAATTCTAAACAGACCACCTATGAAACACTCAATTATACCCTGTTCACAGGCCAGTGACTACTTACAGTCTTGCTACTGGCATGATGGGGCCCAATATGGATCCCAGTTATTTGTAATCCACAAAGCATTTGGGGGGAGAAGAAACCACAATCTTATAAAAATATAAAGAATGATGGCCAGAGCCTCTCACCACTCCATCGAGAATATCCTAGTGACCAGGCATGGTGGTTCCTCTGATGAGAAAAGTAGAAAAATCACCTACCAGAACTCTGGTAATCATCTATGGCTTCTCTGTACTAGGCCCAATGGAACTCCTTTTCTTGCTGAATCAAAGCAGGTGTGGAGCTACTGGTTTCAGATTTCACTCCTGATTCCACAAAATACCATCATCCAGGATTTCAGCAAGAGACAGACACAATCTGCTACGTCACTTCCCTGTCCCAAAGCACTAGAAAAGAAAATCCAGTCATGCTGCAAGGCCCTTTTCCCCTTCAGCTATGTATTTCAGTCTTCCCTCCTTCAGTTAGTGTTCCAGTCTCTTTTTTCACTTTCAAAATTGTCTTTTATATTCCTGAAAGGGAGCTCCACCTTGTGATGTAATAGAAAGCAACAGTCTATTACTTCTACAATGAAATACAGTGGGAGCTACACTACAAAGAATTATGACTGGATCCCCAGTCATAACTTTTAATTATGTGTGCTCACATGGATGCCAAGATTGACCTCCTGAGCTTTACACTCTCAATGCATTTCTAGGGATCCAAGTTTCGAAAACATAATAAATGGGTTATGATTAGAGACTTGATATGAGCCTCTGTGCTATGTCTTGTGCAAGGCTGTTCTAAGTAGGGAAAGCAGTTTGTCATTTATAATTCAGCTGTTCTATTACTCTCTAAAATTTTAATAAACACATGCATCCAAAATAAACAACAAAAAGCAATACTGAAAAGTACCTACAGATTTTAATGCAGTTTATTATAGTCATAATTACCGCTCATGTAATAGATGTCCTATCTTTAAAAACTTTCCAGAATGCAGTACAAACTACTTCGCTTAGACAAACATCTAGCAAGAAGAAAATTAAACAACTATTCAAATATCTTACACTGCAGGATATCACAAGATACATGCATATTTCTTACTTTAATGTTCATTTTCAACTCAAAGCAATTTAAAAGTGTTAGGTACAAATAAAGCAATCATTATTTTATTATTCTTTCAACATTCTTAACATTCATAGCCATTCCTTGATCGTGCTTTTTCTTATTTGCAATATTTTATCAAAATACTTCAGAAGATGTGATTTATATACTCTGTGCTTTATACCCTCACATTTTTTTTCTTTCTTCATCTCTCACTGACCATGGCCTCTCCTTCCTCCTGGATCCAGTGGGCCCTTTCATTCCCCTATGAGGTAATCATACAGCAGGCAGGTGAAACTTTAGCCCTCCCTCCCCTTGTATGGGTTTCTACCTTAGTCTTGAGCAGCCAACCTATATGAAGATCCACCACCTCTTTGGAGAAGTGTCTGACTTGGATCCCAACCCTCAAAAGTGCATATTGGGATACTGTCAAGCCATACTGCCCCTCTGACCTGGCATGCAGTGCTGGGGCTTCTAACTGTATCCTTGTAGCCTGGATCATAGTCACAGCTCCTTCTGTCCATGCCACAAAGCTGTATATTCCACATACCTGTTAATGTGCATAACAGTCAACAATACTTCTGCATTTTCCTTTTAAAAATATCATCCATTAAAGAAATATTGCATCCCTGCCAAAAATTCAACCCAAAACCCTCGCCTGATTACTTACCACTCAAAAAAGCAATACAGTTCAAATTTTACTTTTAAGATAGTATAGTATCGCTAACCTAGGATTCCTCAACATCTAATCACAACCCAGCCCAAAAGCCACATATCGCCACATCCACTTTCACCTTCAAACCTGTGCCCTCATACTATGTAAAACTACTCTTAAACAAACTTAAACCATTCTCTCAATCAGCTAATGACTTTCCAAGTATGTACCTAAAAATAGCAACCAATAACATTGTCTGTCCTCTCTCAATCGTTATAAATAGGTCAGTCCATGGATCCCATGTTCCCTCTCTCTCTGGAAAAAGTCATACATTATCCCTCTGCAAAAGGAGGAAATTCAACAGATATTAATAACTTTAGACCTATAGCAATCTTATCTCCCCTTGCCAAAATATTTGACAAATTTATTCAAAACAATTGCTAGACTATCTGCTGCAGGAAGAACTCCTATCCCCTAAACAGCATGGCTTCCATCCTTCCCATAGCACTAGCACTGCACTTCTAACATATATAGACACTGTTGATAAAGCTAGAGATAATGGCAAATTAGTCTTCCTTATTTCTAGACTTGTCTAAAGCCTTCAACACAGCAAACGTCTACTTCAAATGTCCTCACTAGGTTTCTCTCTGCCCACCCTTCTGTGGCTCAAAAGCTACCTGTCCAATAAGTATCAGTCAGTAAAATGGCACTCCATGCTCTCTCCTTACCTCCCAGTCACCACTGGTGTACCCCAAGGCTCTATCCCTGGTCTCCTCCTCTTTAACATTTTCACCAGCACCCAACAACAGGCCACCCTAATACAATACACACATGATTCCACTTTCATTTGCACATCTGACAACATTGTACAGCTTCCAAGAATTACTCAGGAAACTTTAACAGCCACTGAATCATGACTTTGAAACTCACAAGTCATGCTAATACCAAAAAAGACCACGCTAATTTTTTTCCCCAAATCTCTCTGTCAAGAAAAAAAAATTAAAGTCCTCTCTCTTGATAATACAACCATTGAAGTCACTTCTCATAGTAAATTATGAGGGACAATAGTGGATGATGATTTTACATTTGATCTACATATACAAAATTGCATGAGAAAGACTCATCAAAAACTAGGGATGCTTTACAGAGCTAAAACCTTTCCCACCAATGCAACTAAAACTACACTTGCCGCTACCTATCTCCTCCCCACTCTTCTTTATAGCTCTCCCATCCTTATTAACCTCCAGGCTTCACTAAAATTAAAACTTGAACATGTTATAACAAAGTTGCTTAATTTGCAAAACATACCTCTTTCAGAAGCCACCACTGTATAGCACTGAAAAGCCTAAATTGGTTAGAACTGTCACATCAACTAACATATACACAACTTCTTACCATATATAAAATTATCCAGCATCCATCTCCCTATCCAGCACTAAAAAACTTTCTACATAACTATGTTCTCAGTCGGTCATTGTGATCCAGTGACCAAAACCCTCCTCTCTGTCTACAGACCTAGCAAGTTTGCTGGGCACTGTCTGTACTCCTACAAGGTTGCTAAGGCATGGAACTCCTTACCTGTATCAATCAGTTCTATACCCACCTTCCCATCTTTCAAATCCACTCTGAAAGACTTTGTAGCTAAAATCTCTCTGTTCTTGCTCAAAACCAGGATAAACTATATCCCTAAATGTGAACAAGTACCTTTTCATTATTTATACCTCCTTACTCTCCCTTCTTCACTTACTACCTTACTGCTATCTAATTTTCATCCCTGACTTTCTCTCTAAATATACCATAAGCCTGTTTTTCCCTCATTTCATATTGCAATTCCTATTTGTATTAGACTAACTTACCTTTACTTTCTCTACAAACTGTCTAAACTTTCTGAAAATATTAAATGATTGTCATATACCTTGTACTGATTCTTAACCAATCTTTTATATTATGTCTAATTTGTTATAATTATTTAAACTGCAGATGTTTTTGTTTTATTTTTGAAGAATGTAAAATTATTGTTCTTAAAATGTCTTGTAATAATTTGGGTCTTTTCTTCCTGGGCCTCTGCTTAAAATGGGCTTCTACCCAGTCGGACTTTCCCGGTAATCAAATTTCAGTAAACAAATAAATAAATAGATTAATTTATAGGAGCAGGTCATTGGCTATTGATACACATTGATTATGTTTACATACTCTGTTTTGTATTGCCTTATTTTTTATTTAGCAGAAAGTAATACTGCAGTGCACTTTTCATTTCAGTGTGATCCACATTTCCATACATTTATTTAAGCTGACCTGCACTGTATATTGTTTTCCCTTAATCAGTTGCAGCCTAGGTGTGGTTTCCTATCCATTCTGCCAGTTGCTTCCTCCCAATATTCTGCACTTTCTGCTTTCCCTGTTAACATAAAAGACAATACCATCCACAGGTTTCTGTTCAACTGTTTCTTGTTCCAACTTTGTCTTGCATCAAATGGCTCTTCATATTATCTCTGCATATCAGAATCTTTGGGCAAGCACTTTTTCTGACCTCCTTGTTTCTCTCGTTACCTCAGCTGGCCCATGAGAATCTTTTCTGCATGGAAGTTGCAGTGCGCTACCTGAATAAGTGATACATCTGTGTGTTTTGAAAGCAAAGGTGCAGTGTGCTCTCTAAATACGTCCTGCACCTGTGTTTTCTGAAAAGGAAGGTGCAGTGCGCTCCCTAAAGAAGTCCTGCACCCATGTGTTCTAAAAGGGAAAATGCAGTGTGCTCCCTAAATAAGTCCGTAACCCATGTATTCTGAAAGGGAGGGTGCAGTGTGCTCCCTAAATAAGTCCTGCACCCATGTGTTCTGAAAAGGGAGCTGCAGTGTCCTCCCTAAATAAGTCTTGCACCCATGTGTTCTAAAAGGGAAAGTACAGTGTGCCCCTAAAGAAGTGCTGTACTTGTGTGTTCTGTAAAATGTACAGTGCTCTCCCTAAATAAGTTCTGAACCTATGTGTTCTGAAAGGGAAGGTGCAGTGTGATCCCTAAATAAGATCTGCAAGTTTGTGTTCTAAAAGGAAAGCTGCAGTGTGTTCCCTAAATAAGTACTGCGCCTTTGTGTTCTGAAAGGGAGGGTGCAGTGTGCTCCATAAACAAGTCCTACACCAATGTGTTCTGAAAGGGAAGGTACAGTGTGCTCCCTAAAGAAGTGCTGTAGTTGTGTGTTCTGAAGGAAGGTGCAGTGTGCTCCTTAAATAAGACCTGCACCTTTGTGTTCTAAAAGAAAGGGTGCAGAGTGCTCTGCAAATAAGTGCTGTACTTGTGTGTTCTGAAAGAAGGTGCAGTATGCTCCCTAAATAACAACTGCACCCATGTGTTCTGAAAGGGAATGTGCAGTGTGTTCCTTAAATAAGTGCTGCACCTTTGTGTTCTAAATGTAAGGGTGCAGTGTGCTCCATAAATAAGTCCTGAACCTGTGTGTTTTGAAAGGGGAAGTACAGTGTGCTCCCTAAATAAGTCCTGCACCCATGTGTTCTAAAAGGGAAAGAGCAGTGTGCTCCCTAAATAATTCCTGCAACCATGTGTTCTGAAAGGGAGGCTGCAGTGTGTTTCCTGAGTAAGTCCTGCACCCATGTGTTCTGAAAGGGAAAGCCCAGTGCACTCCCTAAATAAGTCCTGCAGCAATGTGTTCTAAAAGGGAATGTGTAGTGTGCTTCCGAAATAAGTCCTGCACCCATGTGTTCTGAAAGGGAGGATGCAGTGTGCTCCCTAAATAAGGCCTGCACCCATGTGTTATGAAAGTGTAGTTGCAGTGTGCTCCCTAAATAAGTTCCGGACTCGTGTTCTGAAAGCAGGATGCAGTGTGCTCCTTGAATAAGTCCTGCACCCATGTGTTCTGAAAGGGAAGGTGCAGTGAGTTCCCTGAATAAGTGTTGCACCTGTATGTTTTGTAATGGAAGGTACAGTGTGCTCCCTAAATAAGTGCTTGACCCATGTGTTTTTAAAGTGAGGGTGCAGTGTGCTCCCTAAATAAGTCCTGCACCCATGTGTTCTGAAAGGGAAAATGGTGTGCTCCATAAATAAGTCCTGCACACGTGTTCTGAAAGGGAGGATGCAGTGTGCTCCCTAAATATGTCCTGCACCTATGTGTTCTGAAAGGGAATGTGCAGTGTGCTCCCTAAATAAGTCCTGTACCTTTGTGTTCTGAAAGGCAGGGTGCAGTGTGCTCCCTAAGTACATCCTGCACCTGTGTGTTTTCAAAGGGGAAGTACAGTGTGCTCCCTAAATAAGTCCTGCACCCATGTCTTCTGAAAGGGAGGCTGCAGTGTGTTTCCTGAGTAAGTCCTGCACCCATGTGTTCTGAAAGGGAAGGCGCTGTGCGCTCCCTAAATAAGTCCTGCAGCCATGTGTTCTAAAAGGGAATGTACAGTGTGCTTCCAAAATAAGTCCTACACCCATGTGTTCTGAAAGGGAGGGTGCAGTGTGCTCCCTAAATAAGGCCTGCACCCATGTGTTCTGAAAGAATAGTTGTAGTGTGCTCCCTAAATAAGTTCTGGACTCATGTGTTCTGAAAGCAGGATGCAGTGTGCACCCTGAATAAGTCCTGTACCCATGTGTTCTGAAAGGGAAGGTGCAGTGAGTTCCCTGAATAAGTGTTGTTCCTGTGTGTTTTGAAATGGAAGGTGCAGTGTGCTCCCTAAATAAGTGCTTGACCCATGTGTTTTTAAAGTGAGGGTGCAGTGTGCTTCCTAAATAAGTCCTGCACCTGTGTGTTCTGAAAGGGAAGGTGCAGGGCGCTCCCTAAATAAGTCCTGCACCCGTGTGTTCTGAAAGGGAAGGCACAGTGTGCTCCTTAAAGAAGTGCTGTACTTGTGTGTTTTGAAGGAAAGTGCAGTGTGCTCCCTAAATAAGACCTGCACCTTTGTGTTCTGAAAGAGAGGGTGCAGAGTGCTCTGTAAATAAGTACTGTACTTGTGTGTTCTGAAAGAAGGTGCAATACGCTCCCTAAATAAGTATTGCACCCATGTGTTCTGAAAGGGAATATGCAGTCTGCTCCTTAAATAAGTCCTGCACCTTTGTGTTTTAAAAGGGAGGGTGCAGTGTGCTCCTGCACCCATGTGTTCTGAAAGGGAAAGCGCAGTGTGCTCCTGAAATTTGTCCTGCACCCATGTGTTCAGAAAGGGAAGGTGCAGTGTGCTTTGAAATAAGTTCTGCACCTGTGTGTCATGAAAGGGATTGTGCAGCGTGTTCCCTAAATAAGTTCTGCACCCATGTGCTCTAAAAGGGAAAGTGCAGTGTGCTCTCTAAATAAGTCCTGCATCTGTGGGTTTGGAAAGGGAAGGTGCAGTGCTCTTCCTAAATAAGTCCTGCACCCATGTGTTCTGAAAGGGAAGTTGCAGTGCTCTCCCTAAATAAGTCCTGCACCTATGTGTTCTGAAAGGGAAGGTGCAGTGTGATCCCTAAATAAGATCTGCAAGTTTGTGTTCTAAAAGGGAAGCTGCAGTGTGTTCCCTAAATGAGTCCTGCGCCTTTCTGTTCTGAAAGGGAGGGTGCAGTGTGCTTCATAAATAAGTCCTACACTCATGTGTTCTGAAAGGGAAGGTCAAGTGCGCTCCCTAAATAAGTCCTGCAACCCATGTGATCTAAGCAGGAAGATGCAGTGTGCTCCATAAATAAGTCCTGCAACTGTGTGTTCTGAAAGGGAACGTGCACTGCTCTCCATAAATAAGTCCGGAACCCATGTGTTCTGAAAGAGAGGGTGCAGTGTGCTCCCTAAATAATTCCTGCACCTGTGTGTTCTGAAAGGGAATGTGCAGTGTGCTCCTTAAATAAGTCCTGCACCTTTGTGTTCTTAATGTAAGGGTGCAGTGTGCTCCATAAATACGTTCTGCACCCATGTGCTCTGAAAGGGAGGGCGCAGTGCACTCTCTAAATAAGTCCTGCACCTATGTGTTCTAAAAGGGAAAGTGCAGTGTACTCCCTAAATAGGTCCTGCATGCATGTGTTCTGAAAGGGAAGGTGCAGTGTGCACCCTAAAAAAGTCCTGTACCTGTGTGCTCTGAAAGGGAAGGTGCAGTGCACTCCTTGAATAAGTGATGCATCTGTGTGTTTTGAAAGGGAAGGTGCAGTGTGCTCTCTAAATAAGTCCTGCACCTGTGTTTTCTGAAAAGGAAGGTGCAGTGCGCTCCCTAAATAAGTCCTGTACCCATGTGTTCTAAAAGGGAAAGTGCAGTATGCTCCCCAAATAAGTCCGTAACCCATGTGTTCTGAAAGGGAGGGTGCAGTGTGCTCCCTAAATAAGTCCTGCACCCATTTTTTTCTGAAGGGGTAGTTGCAGTGTGCTCCCTAAATAAGTCCTAGACTCGTGTTCTGAATGGCAGGATGCAGTGTGCTCCCTAAATAAGTCCTGCACCCATGTGTTCTGAAAGGGAAGGTGCAGTGCGTTCCCTGAATAAGTGATGCACCTTTGTGTATTGAAATGGAAGGTGCAGTGTGCTCCCTAAATAAGTGCTGGACCCATGTGTTCTTAAAGAGAGGCTGCAGTGTGCTTTTTAAATATGTCCTGCACCTGTCTGTTCTGAAAGGGAAGGTGCTGTGCTCTGAATGTGACGGTGCAGTGTGCTCCCTAAATAAGTCCTGCACCTGTGTGTTCTGAAAGGGAAGGTGCAGGGCGCTCCCTAAATAAGTCCTGCACCCATGTGTTCTGAAAGGGAAAATGCAGTGTGATCCCTACGTAAGTCCTGTACCTTTGTGTTCTGAAAGGGAGGGCACAATGTGCTCCCTAAATAAGTCCTGCACCTGTGTGTTTTGAAAGGGAAGGTACAGTGTGCTCCCTAAATAAGTCCTGCACCCATGGTTCTAAAAGGGAAAGTGCAGTGTGCTCCCTAAATTATTCCTGCACCCATGTGTTCTGAAAGTGAGGCTGCAGTGTGTTTCCTGAGTAAGTCCTGCACCCATGTGTTCTGAAAGGGAAGATGCAGTGCACTCCCTAAATAAGTCCTGTACCCATGTGTTCTAAAAGGGATGGCACAGTGTGCTCCCGAAATAAGTCCTGTGCCCATGTGTTCTGAAAGGGAGTGTGCAATATGCTCTCTAAATAAGTCCTGCACCTATGTGTTCTGAAAGGGAAGGTACAGTGTGCTCCCTAAAGAAGTGCTGTACTTGTGTATTTTGAAGGAAGGTGCAGTGTGCTCCCTAAATAAGACCTGCACCTTTGTGTTCTGACTGAGAGGGTGCAGAGTGCTCTGTAAATAAGTACTGTACTTGTGTGTTCTGAAAGAAGGTGCAGTATGCTCCCTAAATAAGTACTGCACCCATGTGTTCTGAAAGGGAAGGTGCAGTCTGCTCCTTAAATAAGTCCTGCACCTTTGTGTTTTGAAAGGGAGGGTGCAGTGTTCTCCTGCACCCATGTGTTCTGAAAGGGAAAGTGCAGTGTGCTCCTTAAATTTGTCCTGCACCCATGTGTTCAGAAAGGGAAGGTGCAGTGTGCTTTGAAATAAGTTCTGCACCTGTGTGTTATGAAAGGGACGGTGCAGTGTGTTCCCTAAATAAGTTCTGCACCTATGTGTTCTAAAAGGGAAAGTGCAGTGTGCTCCCTAAATAAGTCCTGCATCTGTGGGTTTGGAAAGGGAAGGTGCAGTGCTCTTCCTAAATAAGTCCTGCATCCATGTGTTCTGAAAGGGAAGGTGCAGTGCTTTCCCTAAATAAGTCCTGCACCTATGTGTTCTGAAAGGGAAGGTGCAGTGTGATCCCTAAATAAGATCTGCAAGTGTGTGTTCTAAAAGGGAAGCTGCAGTGTGTTCCCTAAATGAGTCCTGCGCCTTTCTGTTCTGAAAGGGAGGGTGCAGTGTGCTTCATAAATAAGTCCTACACCTGTGTGTTCTGAAAGAGAAGGTCAAGTGCACTCCCTAAATAAGTCCTGCACCCATGTGATCTAAGCAGGAAGGTGCAGTGTGCTCCATAAATAAGTCCTGCAACTGTGTGTTCTGAAAGGGAAGGTGCACTGCTCTCCCTAAATAAGTCCGGAACCCATGTGTTCTGAAAGAGAGAGTGCAGTGTGCTCCCTAAATAATTCCTGCACCTGTGTGTTCTGAAAGGGAATGTGCAGTGTGCTCCTTAAATAAGTCCTGCACATTTGTGTTCTGAATGTAAGGGTGCAGTGTGCTCCATAAATCAGTTCTACACCCATGTGTTCTGAAAGGGAGGGTGCAGTGCACTCCCTAAATAAGACCTGCAGCTATGTGTTCTAAAAGGGAAAGTGCAGTGTACTCCCTAAATAAGTCCTGCTCGCATGTGTTCTGAAAGGGAAGGTGCAGTGTGCACCCTAAATAAGTCCTATACCTGTGTGTTCTAAAAGGGAAGGTGCAGTGCACTCCCTAAAATAAGTCCTGCACCCATGTGTTTGAAAAGGGAAGATGCAGTGTGCTCCCTGAATAAGTGATGCATCTGTGTGTTCTGAAAGGGAAGGTGCAGTGCGCTCCCTAAATAAGTCCTGCACCCATGTGTTCTAAACTGGAAAGTGCAGTGTGCTCCCGAAATAAGTCCTGCACCCATGCGTTCTGAAAGGGAAGGTGCAGTGTGCTCCCTAAATAAGTCCTGCACCCATGTATTCTGAAAGGGTAGTTGCAGTGTGCTCCCTAAATAAGTCCTAGACTCATGTGTTCTGAAAGGCAGGATACAGTGAGCTCCCTAAATACATTCTGCACCCATGTGTTCTGAAAGGGAATGTGCAGTGTGCTGCCTAAATAAGCGCTGTACTTGTGTGTTCTGACATGAAGGGTGCAGTGTGCTCCCTAGCCTAGTACTTACCTATGGACCTGTAAGTATGATGAGTTTGACAGTGAAGAATATATAGATGATTATGAGCAGATCTCCAATCATAACCAGCTTATTATTGAGAAATGGATACCAAGAAATTCACCATGAAAGCAAAGCTTGAGAGATTAATCTGGGCATCCATGTCCATTACCAATATTTAATTATCAGACCTACTATCAAGTACAGTGCCCCCTTCGGCATGTACCTTTCCAAGCACATGCAGCAGTTGGAGAGACCACAGAGCTTCCTGACCAGGAAAATCCAGGGTCTCAAACACCTATCCTATACAGATATGCTAAAAGCCATGCCCCTCTACTCAGTCTCATACAGACTGCTCAGAGGTGACCTGTGTCTGGCATAAAAGGCCATTTCAGACCCAACCTTTATGGAGTTGCTGAATATCCATAAGACAAACTCCACTCACGCAAGGCCTTAACCTGGTATGTGACATTAATAGAAGTTATTGGTGGGATAGATTTGTGTCCCAAAGACTCCCCCATATGTGGAATAGACTCTCTCTCTCTCTCTCCATATCAAGCAAAGTACCTCTCTAGCCATCCTTAAGGGAAACCTGGACGACTGGATGGGAAACAGAAAATACACCCCTGGGATCCCACCTGTGTCCCTGCTGGCCAGGGGAAACAGGTGCTGACTTTGAGGAAACATGGGCAAAATTCTTGGCTAGGCTTATAAGGGCCTCCGGGCCAATAGCCTGGTATCATCCTATGAACTTATGAACCTATAAGTCCTGCACCCAGGTATTCTGAAATGCAGTACGCTCTCTAAATAAGTCCTGCGCCTGTGTGTTCTGAAAGCGAGGATGCAGCAGTGTACTCCCTAAATAAGTCCTACACCCATATGTTCTGAAAGTAAAGGTGCAGTACACCCCCTAAATAAGTCCTGCACTCATATGGTCTGAAAAGGAAGGTGCAGTGTGTTCCAGAAAGAAGTCCTGCACCTATATGCTCTGAAAGGGCAAGTGCAATGTTCTCCCTAAATATGCCCTGCACCCATGTGTTCTGAAAGGGAGGGTGCAGTGTGCTCCCTAAATGAGTCCTGCACCTTTGTATTCTGAAAGGGATGGTGCAGCAGTGCACTCACTAAATAAGCGTTCTAATTTATCCTTTGCTGCTTGTAAAGTTTCTGTTTGTTTTGCTTTTTTTTTTGGTAGAAGTTCAAATGCAGGTTGTTTACTGTATTTTAATGATGAAAATGAAGCTGGTATATTTTATTTTACAGTTCTACTCACTACAAGCTGGGCTGGACATAACCCTACAGGCTTGGGGGAATAATTATAATAATTTAAGTCTTTCGGCTTTTCCCGGTTAGAGGTCGCCACAGTGGAACTCCGGTCTGCTAATGATTGGCAGTGGATTTTTACAGTGCCGAGTTGCCAGCCCGATGCCCAACCTTCAAGGAAGGCACACCCATTCACGCACGCACGTATCTGCATGTCTTTAGTTGTCACTCGACCATAGGGAAGACATGCAGACTCCACACAGAAGGCGCTCCAGCTGAGAATCGAATGGGAGAACCTCTTGCTGTGAGGCGATAACACTAACCACTGCACTACTGTGGTCTGAAATTGGAATGTTCACTTTTCTTAATCAGGTTTCCTCACTTTGAACCTTATGTTCAACCTGCTCATTGCTTTTAAGTTGTGTGTAACTTCAAGTCAGATGTTTAAATTCCCAACAATGTTCATATGTATGTAGTTTGAGAGTTGTCCATTGCTAGTTACTACCTTCTCTGATATCCAGAGACCTACAGATATTGAATTTAGTGCAGGTGGTACAATCTGGATTGTACCTTTTAGTTGTACAACTTTACAAAACTTAGAATAGTAATCAGTACAGCAGAAAATGCAAGTTTTTTTGTGCCGAAATAATTCTTATTAAACGCTTTGCAGCATATACTTCTCAATGTATGAAGCCCTAATGTTTACTTTAGGTTCTGACTGCTGATTTGCTGACTAGTTGTCATCCATTTCACCAAAGAAAATCAGTAGTGAAGGGACAGCTCGTCAGAGCTGCCCCTGATGACAGCTAGGGATAATGGCTTTTTTATAGAATGTGACATAATGACTGAAATGTTCCTTAGGAGAGGGCATCCTAAATCACTAGTGAAAAGTATAGTGATGGAAGTAAAAGAAAAAAGAATAGGTATGTTTAAACCAATTTTGGGCGACCAAAGTTAGTGTGATAGTAGGGAAGGGGCCATTCAGAATGTGATGGAACAAACAAAGGTGGTGGACGTGTCACATGGTCTGATTATCATATATAGTTTAGAAATTGAAGAAATTAGAATGATTATATACAAGAACTGGAACATTTTGACAAATGACACAGATGTTAGGAACAGGTTTCAATCTATACCTAAAATAGTATACAAATGGGGATACAACTTGAAAAATTTCTTAGAAAAGAATGAAGTGAATTTTCCTAGTAGGCAGGGTATGTACAAGTGTGGCATGTGCAATTATTGTAAATATATGATCATAGGTAGAACATATGTAGTTAACAACAGAAAATATATTTTGAAACACAGGTTAGACTGCCAATCAAAAATGGTGGTTTATAAAGCACAGTGCCAAAGCTGCCCAGCATATTAGATAGGAAAAATGGATAGGAAATTGAAGGAACATGTATACGAACATATTTATTGTATTAACAAAAGAAAGAATGAAAATGCATTAGCAAGGCATATTATGGACAACCCAGACCATAGTTTCAAGTTTAGAGGGATTGATCAGATCAAAAGTAACAGCAGGAGGGGCCCAGAATCATTAATGTTAGAAAGGTTAGAGCTACTATGGCAACTATGGACGAGTGCTTGTTGTTTCCCAGGCTTAAATGAAACTTCCTCAATTTTATGTATATTAAAACTTAGAAGTTTGTTGAAGTAGGACTACAGGGTTCCTATTAGAACCTCGAACGCTTGAAATGTCGAACGTCATATGGTCGACACCATATGATCGACATTTCAAGTGTTCGAAGGTTAAGCATAACGGCGCCATTCAGTGCAGAATGGGAGAATTTCTCTTTTATGCACTGAAGTGCGATCTCGGAGTTGGTATATGAAAGTAGGGGGGTGTGGGGGGCTGCACCGTTAAGGTAAGTTTTTTTTTGTTTTTTATTATATATTTGAATTTTTGAACTTCGATCATATGTTGTCGAACATATGGGATTCGAAGTTTTGAAAATTCGATTATATAATATAGACCCGGACTACACATACTAACTAAACAATTAATATGACATTTTTAGTGAAATCAAGATGTATATTAAAGTGTAAATAATAGGGGAATTTATAAATTTATGATAGTGCCTTTGTGTTTTACTTTTTCTTTTTTATGGGATGATATATTGAATGACGTAGTTAGGCTGGACTGTGGATAATTGATTGAAGAATTAGTGTGATTGGGTGGTTGTAAAATAAAAATGGGGAGTATGCATTGAGTTGTATCTGAATAAGTTTTGCTATCAGCAAGACGAAAAGTGCTTAATAAAATGTTTTTTTTAGATGCCTGTGTGTTACCTGGTAGTGGTTCTGTATCTTAGTCATCCATTCTAAAGTTTGGCAACATGGTGGCAGGTAAATTATCAGGACTAATTTAAGTATTTATTTTCATTTTGTAGCATTAACCATGTCTTGTATGATCATCAGGCAAACATCACCCAGAGATAAATTAGGTAGAGTAACATCTGCTGGTTCAGGTATATAATTTCCTGCAATAGTAAAATATTTGTAAAATGTGCTGGCTACTGACACATGATCAGTTAAAGTATGGTCCCCAAAAGCAGGAGATCTACTCCATCCTATTGCTATCCTTCCACTTCTCTCAATTTCTTAAAATATGCATTCATCAACAATGTTTATCCTACCTCCTAGAAAACTGCTCTCTCCCTCCCAATATGGCTTTTGACCACACCATAGTACCCAAACCACTCCACTGACCTTTCTAGATAAAGTTAACCAAGGTATGAACACTGTCTCCTCACTCTTCCATGATCGCTTCAGAATCTTTGATACTGCTTCCTGGCATCTTCTCCTGGTCCCCAATGAAAGGGTCAGTCAGACACGGAAGGCATTTGGAAGGAGTACTTTCTAGGAGTTTCTGAATGAAGCTCCCCTACACATCATATGGTGAAATAGGAAGACCAACCCACCCTAGAAGAAGTTAGAACAGCACAAGGAAGTGAAATCAGTGAAAGCACGAGGCCACTGGAGATATATTTACGATGTTGGGTGAGTTAGAGAAGAAATGGCTCTTGATGGTACTTAAAGCAGCAATGAGAGAAAAGTGTATCTCAAAATGGTTGGATAATAAGCATCCTAGTGCATGTATACAAGAACAAAGTGAATATTCCCAACTGTGAATGAGGTATCAAATTCCTGTCACACTGCATGAAAGTGGTAGACAAAATGATAAATGAATAAACAGAGTAGCAGAAAGCAAGGTGGGAGATGAGCAGGTTAGATTCACATTAATGGTGCAGCACAATCTACCTGATATTTGCAATGAGAGAAGCTGGGGATACCAAATGGGCAATCAAGGACTTGAAGAAAGTATATGACAAGGTCGCATGAAAGCTGATTTAGGCAATCTGAGATTGTTTGAAGTCCTGGAAACATTGGTAGAATAATGCAGTTTTAAAGTCCAGTATAAATAAAACAGCTAGCATATAGGGAGCTGCTTGAACAATTGTTACATTGCTTTTAGCACACACTTAGTTCAACTCGCCACTTAAATGTATCAGTTTATCGATTCCATAATGGAATTCCTAATGGAACACTCAGTGTAACTATCTACCACATAAGAAGTGGTTCTGGCCCAGAAATTGTAGTTATTGGCCGTTTGGGCAGTTTTTCCATCTCTCTCAACTTTCTGATTTAAAAGCCCGCATTTGCACTTGTTTCCCCCTTTTCCTGTAACTAGTTTAGTCCAGATACAGATTCTTAGTTTTAGCACTTGAATTTGCTTATTCATGATCAGCACTTGTTCAGAACTTGTAAGCACTAAATAGCTTTCAGATTTAAAAGCCAGCATTTGCACTTGTTTCCCCCCTTTCCTGTAACTAGTTTAGTCCAGATCCAGATTCTTAGTTTTAGCACTTGAATTTGCTTATTCATGAAAAGCACTTGTTCAGAACTTGTAAGCACTAAATAACTAATTACTACAGGACTCAACCTTCCTCATTACCTTTAACTTTCCTCACTTGCTTAGAGAAAAACAGCTCTTGTACTCACTTTCCTCACTTATCTAGAGGAAAATAGTTTTTTATTCAGGCATGTCCAAGGGTCAGCTCCCAGTGTTCTCTCCTGTCTATCTGATGAATCTAGGCATCTTGGGGCAATGTAGAAATTGCCTCATGTACACAGACAACCCTCTCCTCCTACCATCCAACACTACAACCTGTGAGAAATGCACATATCTAGCCAAACTGGAGGTAAAGCTCTCTCCAAACAAGACTGAACTTGACAGGCAAGAGGAGAAGGTAAACACTTGCACCACACCACACTCATCACATAGTGTCACTAAATCTACACCACCAAAATCCACACATAGAAACACAAAAACATTTGCGGAGGCTCTCAATAATAATCTGCTCAAGCAACAGAGACCTCCGAAGCAGAAATGCAAGCAACCTCCACCCCCCCAACACAACCCAAATGACACATAGCCTGCAGACTCAGTGTGCCACTCAACCACAGCCAATAAGGCAAAGCAACGTACCCAACACACTAGTCATAGGTGACTCTAAAGTCAAGCACACTGATGTCCCACTCACCAGGCTAAACAAGGAGAAGGTTACTGTCAGCTGCCTGTTGGGTGCCAGGATCCACCATATAACCCACACACTCAGGTCACTCCACAACAAGTACAAATATGACTCTGTCATTGTCCAACATTTGGTGTGAATAACCTGAGATGTACATCCCTAGACTACATGAAGAGAGACATGGAAGAGCTCTCTGATCTTGTAGCCCAGGCAGGTATGACCCTAGCCCTGAGTAGCATTCTGCCATCACCCAGAATGATGCCACAGTACAAGGACAAAATGATTGACTTCAACAATTGGCTAAGCTTCTGGTGCCATTCAAAAGGGATCCAGTATCAGTCTGCCTAGGATGACATGGTCGACAGACCATGATGCTTTGCCAGAGATGGCCTGCACCTATTACCCCTGGGATCCGGATACTGGCTAAGGTTCTTGCCACCCCTATAGTGCCTTTTTTAGGCAAGGTTCAAATGACAAATTCACCACCGTAACAGGAACAGGCAAGCAAAAACTGAGGGTGATGCTACTCAATGCTAGAAGTCTAAATCTCAAAATGCACTCACTGGAGGCACTCCTTAAAATGGAGAACATCAATATCTGTGCAGTGACTGAGACCTGGTTCAAGGCTCCAGAGAGCACCCCTGCACTACCAGGCTATAACTCATACCACACTTTTCAGCCATGTAACCTGGACTGGAACACCAAAGGCGGAGGTGTTTCCATATTCATTAAGGATATCCACACCTCCAGGCTAGTTGCTCAGCATAATGCAGCTGAGGTTATCCAAGTGCAACTAACTCTGGTCAAAACTGCAATCCAAATTGTAGCTTGCTACAGATCACCCACCATGCCCCAGGATTCCCACTCCTCTTTTCTTGATGTACTGGAAAATATTAGGGTTCAACCAAACACCCTAATAATGGACGATTTCAACTAACCCACCATTAACTGGGAAAACTACTCATGTACCAACTCCTTTGCTCAACGCTTTCTGGAATTCATAAACTCCAATGCCCTGGATCAACTTATCCACACCCCTACCAGGGGCAACAATATCCTAGATCTAGTCATTACCAACATGAGTGACCGGTGTTCCACACCTGAAGTCAATGCCTAATTGGTCAGATCCAACCATAAGCTAATTACCCTAGATATCCACATCCTGCCCCCAACCCCCATTAAGGAAACCATAGTAAAAAAATTCTCCAAAGCCAACTTCATGCTTCTTAAGACAGAAGTGGTGAACTTCATGACACCCATGCAGATGGACAATACAGTTACAACTACTGAATCCTACACAATTGCACTTTATAAGCACTTACATGAGTGCATGGATCATGCTATCCCAAATAGAACCAAGATGCTATCCTCCAAAAAAAGGAAGCCAATCTGGTGGTCCCCTGTCATAAACAAACTGTACAACATAAGGAAGAAGCTGTTGCAAGAGAGAGAGAGAGTAAAATCCCATGAGTGGAGGAGCTCCCTGGTCAGCCTCAGTAAGAAGTTGCGAACCCTGATAAAATCCTCCAAAGCTAGTTACGAAAACAAAATCATCACTGATTCTAAAGACAACCACAAAGCATTCTATAGCTATGTCAAGAATCTCAATGGCAACACTCAGATCTGCTCTGAGTTACAGCACAATGGCACTAAATATACAGACCCAGCTGATATTGCCAACATCCTGGCAGATAGGTTCAGTGCTAACTTTACCCCCCTCTCACCCCCTAAAGAGCCCATCTCTATACCGGAAGAATGCAAAGTTCCTGTAATCATGGCTACACAGGTAAAAACCACACTCTCCAAAGCCAAGGACACAGCATCCATGGGACCAGACAACATCCCAGGCTGCATTCTACATGAACTACAGAACGAACTGGCACCCCACCTAAGTACCATGTTCAATCATAGCCTCACATCAGGCTTTGTGCCTGCTGAATGGCGCACAGCGACGGTTATCCCATTCCACAAGGGGGGAGCCACCACGGACCCCGGGAACTACCGCCCCATTAGCCTGACAAGCCTGGTCTGCAAGGCCATGGAATGTAGCATCATGGAACTTATAAACAAAGACATTGGTAATCTCCAAACTCTGGACCCCACCCAGTTTGGGTTTGTAAAAGGCAGATCATGTCTCCTAAACCTGATAGACTTCTTTGAAGCAGTCACCAAAGCCGTAGACAAGGGTAAGGTGGTTCATACAGCCTATCTAGATCTTGCCAAGGCTTTTGACACCATCCCCCACTCTGGAATTATAGATAAACTCACTAAACTAGGTATAAATCCCTATGTCACAAGATGGGTTGCCAACTGGCTCACTGACAGAACCCACACTGTGAAAGTAGCATACTCCAAATCCGACTTCAGACCAGTGACAAGTGGAGTACCACAGGGTTCAGTCCTTGGTCCTCTCCTGTTTGGTATCTACTTGTCTGAAGTATAGGCTAACACAGAAGATCTGTGGCTAATGAAGTTTGCAGATGACTGCAAACTAGGAGCGATAATCGAAACTCCTGACAATGTGGACATCCTACAAAAGGGCCTCACTGAGACAGATGCCTGGTGTCAAAGCCATGGCCTCAAGCTCAGTGCCAAAAAGTGCATTGTCACCCCATTTGGTAAAAACTCTGTACCCATGAACTACAACATAGGCGGCAGTATACTTAACGCAAAAAGTGTGATAAGAGACCTTGGGACACAGGTGGGCAGTAGTCTCTCCTTTGATAATCACATCGCCACAGTAGTCAGGAAATCCTTATACATGGCACACCTCATCACAAAAGGTTTCTCATCTAGAAAAAAAGAGGTCATTGTTCCCCTCTACTCATCACTCATCAGACCCATTATAGAGTGCAACACCCCTTTTGGTATTTACCTCACAAGACATCTACAACAACTGGAAAGGCCGCAGAAATACCTCACAAAGAGGATTACCAGCCTCAAACAGATGCCCTATGCAGACCGTCTCAAAAAACTCCAACTTTACTCCGTCGTATGTCGCCTACTCAGAGGTGATCTCTGCCTAACATACAAAGCTATGTCAAACCCAGAGCTGTTGGACATGCTCCACTTAAAGAAATCCCAATCCCTCTGAGCCACATGCTCTAGGGACCTAAACTTGTCACCACAATAAACAGAACATGCCGGAGGGATAGATTCCTGTCCCAGAGACTTCCCATACTCTGGAATAAACTACCTATCTATATCAAACAAAGCTCCTCATTATCACTCTTCAAGAAAAATCTTGATGATTGGATGGGATATAGGAAATTCACCCCGGAGATCACCTCTATGGCTCTGCTCGACAGTGGCACAGGAAAATAATTTTCTTGGGTGGCAAAAGGCAGGGTACCTTTTTGGCTGGGCTTGTATAGGCCCCAGGGCCGATAGCTTAGTACCTACCTATGAACCTATGAACCTATGTAGCTCGCTCCTTAATCTTATGAGTGTAGAAATTCCATAATAGAATTCCCCATGGAACACTCAGTGTAGAGCACCCTTTAAACTTATAAGTGTATAAATTACATAATGGAATTCCTTTAAGGAGCACCCAGTGTAGCTCACTCCTTAAACTTATCGGTGTACAGATTCCATAATGGAATTCCTTATGGAGCTCTCAGTGTAGCTCACCACTTAAACTTATCAGTGTATAGATTGCATAATGGAGTTCCTTATGGAACTCTCAGTGTAGCTCACCACTTAAACTTAGCAATTTATAGATTCCATAATGGAATTTCTTATGGAACACTGTTGAACCTAGGGCTAGTATACTCAGGTGTATGCATCTGAAATATTATCTTTTGCTTCATTACAAATGTGTAGAATGCTTGTAATAACATTATTTATATTCTTTGTACATCACTTCTAAGGAAAGAGGATTTTTCTACATCAATAAGTAAGGATGTTTTGTTTAATATTTTTATTGTAATGACAAAATCTTGGTTTATATATATATTTGTATGTGCAGAGCTTGTTATATAAGGGAAAATTCGTAAGACAATTTAAAATAAGGATAACTAAACATATTGTAACATTTAAACACCATAACAGTGTCATTGTCAGCTGTTTTATTATGAATTCAAGTATTTTTTCAAAGCCTAATTTCAGACTGTTTATTAATTGAAGAAGGGATAAATAACACTATACATCTAAAGTTTCTGAAATTTTTGGTGTCGTGTCAAGTATGTCATAGAGTTTGGGTATTTTCTTTCACTGTTAACCAGATTTTTACTTTTTATTCATTCATTCATTCAGTTTGGAAACTGGAGTAGAGCACTGATCCAAATTGACATATTTAAGTTTCAGCCTGGACAAATATAAATGACAGCAGCCAAGCTAGTTAACATACAGGATTATGAATAGGTCAGCAATTGTAACCACTTTATTGTGTGTTCAAAACATGGATGCAGAGAAATTCACCTTGAGGGTGAAGCTTCAGATGTGAATCTTGGCATCCCTGTCAAAAACACATAATACAGGGTTACGATCTGCTGACCCACTCATGATTTTTTTGCAGTGCATGGAAATTTATCTTCTCCATGTACTACAAATTGATCAAAACTAAGATTTAAAAAATCATGATGTGTTGTTCTGGCTTTGAAAGCTGGTAAAGCAGTGGGGGAGTGGTTGACATCTTACATATTCCCTGTGTGAGGAAAGCGATTTAATTCAAAATACATTGTATAGTTCTGCTGACCGCAGAAGCAGGAGTGGAAACAAATTGTTTCATGCCTTGTTGCTGCTGTTTACCGGTCGACTCTATCTGTTTTAGTGCAGAAGTGATGTTAACAATGCCTAGCACCCCCGAAGTGTTGTTAAGGTTGGGTCTTGCACTATAGCAGCGCTAAACTAGCATATAATTTAGCCATTGTTTAGTCCAATCAAGTCACTTCACTAATATAAAAGGTATGAATACAACCAAAATGTGTGAAGATAGTAACGAATCAATAACAGTAACAATAATAAAGTTCACATTATAGGGGACAATAGGACGAGATGGTTAGAGAAAGGAGGGAAGAAGAAGCATGAAACAGTGAATGGACAGAGCACAAAGTGTCACGTTTCACGCTATTTAGAAGGCAGCTTGTGTATTGTGAAGTCCATCGATACAGTGCTTTTGGCCTTAGAAAGAGCATTGATGACTAGTTCTGTAGTGATAGTAGGGGGAGTTATATTTGATGGTATTTCCAGAGGGGAGGTTGAGGGGGGAGAGAGGAGTAAAGTTAGAGCTGAATTTGTCTGCTGTTAAGTTTGCTATATCTTCTGGCAGAGTATAGGTGGCTCCATTAACAATGAGATCTGCACACAATTGTATATTAGCTTTGAGGATGCAGATATAGCTGTCCTTGGACTAGGAGACCAAATTTATCTAAACTTTGGCTTCGGTAGACTTTATTTGTCCTCTGAGTTGTTTGTTTAGTTTTTTGAGAACATTTTTATCCTGCTGGGTGCTACATCTTCTAATTTTTTTCTCATTATTTTATTCCTTCCTTCTGTTATACACCCTAATGATGTGATTCCACCAGTGTGGCTTGTTTTTTTAGTTAATTTTGTACTTATACCTGGTGGGTTCAGCTGCCTCTATGCAGTTATTAACATGCTTGTATATAGGGTTTCTGTGAACAGTTCCACGTATGCAGCAGAGTTCTCAGAGTTTAGGAGGGCTTAAATTTTGCCAGGTTATCACTTAATAGTAATAAGTTAGCTTTAGAGTAGTTCCTAAATATTCCAGGGTTAGCTGGGGTTCTGTGTTTTATTTTTACTTCATAGGAGACTGATTTGTGGTCTGACCTTAGCAGAGATGACATTACACTTGGGGTATGCAGCATATTCCCATAACTAGTGAGGACCAGATCTATTTTGCACCCCAGTCAGCATATTGACAATCTGGTCCAGGAAGTCTGTGTCTACAAAATCCCAGAATCTCTGTGCCTGGATGTTTGGTATTGTATATAATTCTCAGCTAGTAGAGGGTTAATTAAAGTTGCCAATGAATATGTTATTGGGTTGGATCGAGAATGTTTCCAGTAAGCTTAAATATATGTTATGGGTTTCCTGGGTTATAGAGGGTGACCTATATCTTGGTAGTAACAACTCATACGTGCATCTAGAAAACTGGAAAATGTTCTGCTGCAAACAATATCATTCAACTTTATTCCCCAAAATGTGCTTTTTGAAACACTTTAGCTTGCAATTACTAAATCCAACACTACTGCTGGTGATGCATTGTACTCATATTATGTCTCTAAAGTCTGGCACTCCATTCCACTGGCACTAAAAGAGCTAGCTAATATAAAATTATTTAAATGTCAGCTAAAACTGCATCTGACAAACACTTGCTTTACTCTTGCACAACTCCTGGATAAATATAATTACTTCTGACACATATTGCACATCAAATAATAAAGTCCATTATTATGTTTACATAACTAGCTGCTATTTCTTCTTCACAACTACATAGGTATTTTAAAGCAGGACCCCAATTTATCATCCTTTCTCTGGTTACTGGTCTCCTTTTCATCATTGTTTTTTTCTAAGACTGTGATTTTTCTTTTAACTCCTGCCCTCTCTATACACTGTTGTATATTTATGCAAAAACATTTTTCCTTCTTTCCTTTTCTGCTTTTCCACATCTACGTATCTTGTCTCTCTTCTATCATCTAACACAAATAATACTAATCATACTACATCAACCTTGTGGATGCTTCCCTCTTTGTTAAATGTTCACTATTTTTCCCACAATTTAACTGCACCCTACTTACTCTCAAATTATATAAAATTTTCTCTCCTTTTTCTGTATCTTCTATGTTGCGTATGTTTATTGTTGCATCCTACATGTATATTGATACTTTCATGGGTAATTTTACTTTTTTGTACTGTATATCTATTGCATTCAATGTATATTTGATATAGCATATACATTCTTTTTCTCTAGTTTTGTATTTTTGTAACTTTTTCTCCAGAGTTTTTCTCCCCAGGTCTCTTATAAAAAATGTACTTTTAGCTCAGACAAACTTTCCTGGCACACAAATGCTGCTTAATAATTTTTGGAGGTATTTCTGTACAGTAGAAACAGTTTTAAAGGTGAGATGATTAGTCTTCTTGGAATTTGAAGGTGGAAGTAAATTATGAGTAGTGCGGTGGGAAGATTGGAGGAGATGGTGGAGAGGAAATGCGCATTGAATTTGTCAGCTATATATTTGTTGGATTCAGATGGAAAGGGATTTGGTTCAGTTTTTCTGCTAAGAGATTATTTAATTTTTTTTCAGAATTATTTAGAGCTTATATGTGTGTTTTGGTTAGTGGATAAGTAATTAATTCAGTTTTGAAGAACTTGTGTATTACTGAAGTTTCTTAGTTGGTGGTAGGGTTTCAACGCTGTTTTTGTCTGTCTACCAATGCATCTAGGCTTAAACCCCAGTTTTCATGAGTTGTTTGGTTTGCAAAGTTAGCCAAGGAGCCAAATTAACTTTGGCTGTTTTGTGGCTAAGTGCAACTTGTTGGTTTAGTATATTTAAAAAAGAATAATTAAAATATTCAGCAACTTCTTTTAGTGGAATTTATTTAAGAGAGGTCCAGTCATACAGCTTCAGCATTTCAATGAAGATTGCCTTGATGAAGTTATAATTTTTAACTGTGTTTAGTACTCAGGGTTTTTGTGGTCTTAGGTAGTCTTGGGTGATGATTACTAAAGGTGCCTGGGAGTGTGCCAGTTAGTTTGATTTTTGGATGCTCCCTTTAGAAATGTTGGGACTTGTAATGCTGAGTATCAACAAACAGAAGAAACACCAAAACATCAGGAGAAAACCAAATCTCAAACATCACTCTTCTTAAACTTCTTTTTTGCAGGGGGCAAGCCCCTCTGTACGCCGCAAACTTATATATACCAACTCTGAGATCTCCATACCTTGAAGTAAAGGGAATATTACATGAAATGGCCATCTTGTACTTGGCATATGTAAACCCGTTTTTTCGGCCATTCAGAATTATCTGTCAATCCTAGTGGTCTATTTAATTATTTTCATCAGGCCAAAAGGATTAATATAATTGGAAGGACTGCTAGCGTCTGCTATGGACCAGTAAGTGATTAAGTCTCTAAGTATGATGGTCCCTTAATCAATATTTGTGCTTATCTGGCTCAGGATATTTTCTATAGTACTGGACTTATTAGTTGATTCTTTAGTTTGAGTTCATCTATTATTAATTCTGCATTGCTAAATTTAGGTATATTGGAGTAAGAGATATAAAGTTCTATTGAGCTTTGAAAATAATGGCTATTCCACCTGTCCATTGGGTATCTCTGTCTTTTCTGATAATACTGTAGTCTGAGAGAAGTATTCCTTCATCTTGTATGTGGGGTTTTAACCAGGTTTCTGTGATTACTAAAGTGTAGGAATTCTGTATATTTATCTATGCATGCAGTTCAGATATCTTATTGCAAATGCTGTTTGTATAACCTGAGTTCAGAGGAGGAAACAGTGGGTGACTGATGAGGAGGCTGGACTTGAGTAGTGTTATTGGTGATGATTTTGCAACTAAGTGGGTGGAGAAATGTATATGTGTTTGGCCCCGGAAGTTGAGTTTGGGCCAGGATTTGGGTGCATATCACCACTTTGTAGGAATTTGTTGTACTTAGTGACATTATTTTTGAGAGTTATAGCTAGTAATTTTTTGGGGGGTGGGTTTGTTGAAGAAACTGAAATAAGTGATCCCTTCCACTCAAGGTATCTTTAGAAATTTCTTTAGAACAAATTACCTACTCCTAAGTGATACATTGTCAAGCTTCAAATCCACACCAAACCCAGTTAACTGTACACCATCACACTATACCAGCATGTAAATAGCTGCATAGATATAGCTGTACTCCACAGGGACAAGTGCAGGATAATCCCCATAAGCCATCCTATATGGTGAAACCATATCAACAAGCTTTATAATAAAAGGAAAATAATTTTGACCAAAAGTAAGAAGAGTAATTCTCAGAATGCTAGATCCCTTGTCACTGAAATATGCAAACAATTCAAGAGCTTAATACAATCCACCAAAGATAAGTTTGAGGCTAAAATAGCTACCAAGCCAAAGACAATTAACAAGGCATTTTTGTTATTTTCTTAATCTCAATAACACAACAGAGCAGTGTGCCAAGCTTATTGTGAATGGTTACCTAAAATGAGGCTAAAGATATGGAGAACCTACTAGCCAATACATTTAGGTCTAACTTTACCACTTTCTCCCTCTGTCTGTCACTCAGGATGTACCTGAAGCTGGTTTCCTTCCAACTGTCACAGCAGACTAAGTCCTAAAAGTGCTATTAAAAGCTAAAAATACTGCATGAATGGATCCTGCAAATAACTCTTGGTGCATATTAAACAGCATGAAGCATGATTTGGCTGCACCCCTAATAACACGGTTCAATTTCAGCCTCCATAAAAGATTTTGTACCAAGCAAATGAAGAACAGTTACAGTCATTCTCCTTTATAAAGGATTACCTTACACAGATCCAGGCAATTATAGACCCATAAGTCTGACCAGCCTCATATGCAAAGCCATGGAAAGTCATCATGGAATTAATCAATCAGGACATAGGAAACCTCCAAACACTGGATACAACTCAGTTTGGATTTGTCAAGGGCAGGTCATTCTTACTCAACCTCATGAAGAGGTCAACAAAACAAGGGATGAAGGTAAAACTGTACACACTGGATACCTGAACCCAGCCCAAGCTTTTAACACAATGTCCCATTTAGGCATAGTAGTAATGCTAAATAAACTGGGAATAAAACCCTGTGTCATCCACTGGATTGCCAACTGTCTCACAGATATTATGCAGATAATCAAAACAGGGAAAATTACCTCCACAGAGATCTGTCATCAGTGGAGTACTCCATGGTTCTGTGCCAGGTCCTGTCTTGTTTAGCATCTACTTTTCTGAAATAATAGTCAATACCAAAGGGCTTTGGCTGTCTAAGTTTGCAGATGACTGCAAGCTAGGTGCATTCATTGAATTTCCAGATGACTTAGACATTTGCATGAAGGTTTGTCTCAAATAAATAATTGGTGTCAAAATCATGATCTGAAGCTAAATGCCAAAAAAATACATTATTATCTTTTTAGGGAAGTCATCTACCCCAGAGAATTTCCACATTGACAATATACTGCTAAGAGCTGAACCAGTTATTTGGGATCTTATGTGGACAGTGACCTAAATTTTGTCCAACATGTCTCTATTGTCGCAGGAAAGTCCTTCTATATTGCGCAGCTTATAAACAAAGGAATTGTTTCTAGATCTACGGATATTATTGTCCCCCTTTACTCAGCCCTTATTAGGTCAGTTATTGAATATAATGCCCTCCAGACATATGCAACAATGGAACTCCTACAGAGATGCCTTACAAAAGGGACACAAGACCTAAACAACCTGCCCTACATGGGCCGGCTCAAAGCCTTATCAGTATACTCAGTACCCTGCAGACTGCTAACAGGTGACTTGTGTCTGGCATACAAGGTATCTGTCAACCCAGTAGTGATGGATTTTACTGCACATCAGTAAGTCAAATGGCATCAGATAATTATCTAATGAAGTCTTAAACATTTGAGATGAAAGTGCTTATCTTTTGTATTCTGCTGAATAAAGCCCTTTTGGATATTGCCTTGTGTTTTTTATTGTTTTGATTCTGGAGTAAAGAGATGTGTCAATCTATAGCATCATTTTAACATGAAATACTTCATTTCATTGTTATTCTGGTATGTTTTTATAACAAAGGGTGGAGTTCACTTAGGTAGTGTCAAACTATGCTACCACCATTGCATTTCAATAATTAATTAATTCCTTATTCATTTCACTATATACAAAAGTATTTTAGTGGCAACAGCAAAAGCACAGTATGACTAACTAAACCTGCAGTGTTAGAAACATGAGTATAGAACTAGCCAAGAACTGGTCAGAGTTCTGTCAGACCAAGACATATACCTTATGTGTATAAAATTCAGGAACTGTGTTCAGTTTGCCATTCCGAGATCATACTCTCTAGGCATGTATTTTATTTTTATATATTGCAAAGTAAAGAACACTAAAGGCAATACAATTTTTATGTTACATATTTTGACTACAAATGTAACAGAGTCCACATGCAAATTCCTTCAGTTTGTTACACACACAGATGGAACTCTGTTTGAACTCACACTTAGTGTTGTCTGATTTGTAGGTGCATATGTGCAGTCACTTTATGACTGAGGTATGACTTTTCTGTATCTACGAAAACTTATCAGTGCATTATATTACCTCTCTTTTTTACAGAGCTACATTAAATAAATTTACTGATATAAAATACAATTCATTGTCCAGACTCAAAACCCATAGATCAAATTGTATGTATTGTACTGGAATATATCCATTCCTTTTCCATGTGAAGACTTAGAACCATTGCCATTAACAACACTAGTTAATAAATTAGATATTTAGGAGGTTGTGCAAGCTCTTTTTCATTTTTTCACTTTTGAGAGTACTGCTCTACAGTTTTGCACGTCAGATTCACTATTCTGCACAAGGCTCTTGTGCAGAATAGAAAAACAAATCCGAGTGCAAGACAGTTCCTCATGTTTTTCATTTAATATAACCACACGATCACTGTCTCAGCCTGAAGAATCAGGATTCACTTCTGGATAGCCAGTGCCCTTAGCATTGCTGGTCTCAGATGGTTAGACTGATTCTTGTAGGAATCTCCTGAGCCAGTCCCCTGGCATTCATGGTCTCAGTTGGTCACACTATATCGTGTAGAAATATCCTGAACCGGTCTCCTGGCATTGTTGGTCTCAGCTGGTCAGACTGACTCTTGTAGAAGTTTCCTGAATCAATCCCTTGGCATTGTTGGTGTCATCTGGTCAGATTGATTCTTGTAGGAATCTCTTGAACCAGCCCCCTGGCATTGTTGATCTCAGATGGTCAGAAAGATTCTTGTAGGAATTTTCTGAATCACTCCCTTGGCATTGTTGATCTCAGCTGACCAGACTGTTTCTTGTAGGAATATCCTGAACTAGTCCCCTGGCATTGTTGGTCTCAGCTGGGCAGACTGACTATTGTTGGAATTTCCTGAACCAGTCCCCTGGCATTGTTGGTCTCAGATGGTCAGAAAGACTCTTGTAGGAATTTCCTGAATTACTTCCTTGGCATTGTCGGTTTCAGCTGGTCAGAGTGACTCTTGTAGGAATTTCCTGAATCAGTTCCTTGCATTTTGTCTTAGCTGGTCAGACTGACTCTTGTAGGAATTTACTGAATCAGTCCTGTAGTACTGTTTGTCTCAGCTGGTCGGACTGGCTCCTGTAGGAATCTCTTGAATAAGTCCCTTGGGCTTGCTATGAAGGTGCATCAGCATGAGCCACAAAAATTCCTGGAATTTAGTTCACCCCTCTGTTATTGGTATTGTGAGTTAAATGAAGTTTGGCATAAACCAAGTTGTCCTGGGACATCTTTGGGGGGGGGCTAGGTTGATATTAAGGGGAGTTAAGTGGGTTGGGGAGGTGAAAGGGTTGAGTGGAGGCAGGGATGGTTGGGAGGAAATGAGATAAGGATAGGGAGGGGCTTAAGAGGTTTAGTCTAATGTAGCTGGGTAAGCACTCACATTTATGGCATAGAAATATGGGCAGTCTATAAGAAAACAAGCAGAAGTTATAATAAAGTCTTAAGACTGTAGTCAGAAATAATGACAGGCATTTGGGTTGCGGACTTCATACCATGGTACCACAATCTAGTCTATCAACCTTTTAAGTTCGTAAGAGGGATATTTAAAATACTACCTGATCGTATTTTGTGAGCTGCTAGTCAGCTACTAGATTTGCTGCATGGTGTCCATTGGTTTCACATTAGGTTGGTTGGTGCGCCTCATTTGTAGATGGAAGGTTAAGAGCTAGGCAGATGGTTTTACAATATAAGTTAGTTTGGCGTATACAGGGCACTAATTGATATGGTTTGGCATTGCAAGGTTGCACAGGTTTTGGATATTGATAGGTCATGTGTGGGGTTTAGTTTTAGCATACTCGAATAGTAGTTAAATTTATCTTGGGTATTTGATAGGGTCATTGGAAGCATAGCTGCAGTTATAGCTGTTTTGTCATAGATGTGAGTGGCGATGGTACATTCCTTTTTGGTGGGCAGGTAGGTTGTTCTTGAAGATGTCTTGGAATGTGTGTTATGTATTTGGGGATGATTTACATGTCCTTTCTTTCTTACAGCTGGGTTCTTGGAATGCTGTGGCTGTAATTTGGAACAGGTGGGTATAAGGTGGAGTCTTCTCATTACATATTAGAGGATTTACTTTTGTCCTTTTCTTTGCAGATGGAGGTGTGCTGAGTACCAGTTGTGGTGATACACAGTGAATTTGCAGATGATGGAAGCAGTGGTGAGCGAGGAGTCTACACATGGGGGAACACAAGTGGACAGCAGTTAATGATGAAATTTGCTGAAGTGCAAAAGGCATCATGCGGTGGCTTGCAAAGGGGATTTGAAAGGTGAGGTTTTGATAGGATGGATGTTCTTGCCAATTGAATGGGGCACAAAGAGGGTCTGAGTAATCACCTCAATAAGGCATGTTAGAGCTCTGTGTTTAATTAGTGGGAGCTGATTATTGCATTGGCATAGGGGGCAAATAAGGTAGAGGTAGGTTGGGGGCAAAGGGGGAAAAACTGCCGGGGACGGTTTATGGGGAGTGATCTCATGGGATGAGTAGAGTCACAACATTTATAGGAGCACAGGAACTTATTAGGCTACACCCCTTTGGATCTTGCAAGTCGGGAAGTTCAATCCTTGCTTTCTTGGAAATGTGGGGTGATTGTGGTCAACTCATCCAGTTGTTTGAACCGTATGCAATGGAAGGGCCAATGAGGTCTGTGACGGGATGCTGGAGTTTGTTCCTAATGGGTGGTATCTTTGGGGTGACAAATTGGTCCCTTGAATAGGTAGTGTGAATGTTACATACCAGGTTAAGGTTTTTAAGAATAGCACAAGGATCATTTCACTTGGGGTTTGGGTGAATTTTGTAGATAGGGTTCAGGAAGCATGGTAGGTAGGTGGTTGTAGTGGGGTAATTTAAGAAACTGGGTACATTGTTACAGGGAGTTAGAAGGTTAGAAGGTTTAAAGAAAGTTTGGTTGCAGGATAAGACAGTGGTAGGACAGATCTTAATTACCTACTAGTGAGATAGGTAACATAAGGAAAGTGAGCTTTCGAGGAGAAAGGCCAGGGATAAACAGGGGTTAAGCATTTATTTGATAATAAGTGAATGAGGGTGTTTATGGTTGGGTACGTAGACTACTTTATTGCTGAGCATAGGCGAGTTTTCAGGAAATGGGTCTAGGGGTGCTGGTTTTCTGCCATCTAAGGTTAGGACATTAAAATTTTGGAGTTAGACTTTACCTATTGTAATTGAGTTGTTACACAGCCAGAACTGGGTAGTTGGTTGGCTAAGGTGATAGGCTGCAGTCGACAGGGTGTGAGACTTGATGCTAGTTGTTTTGACTGGGTGGCTATTTGAGTTCAGGGGATTATAGTTTGTGGTTGTTGTGATTATAGGTTGTTAATCCATTCAGGTTGAGCCATGATTTCAGCTTTGAAGGAAGTGGGCTAAAAGGGTATGTATTCTCTTGGTGTGAATGCTCCGGTGGTACAGTGGGGTCATGGTAATTCTACTTTATTTAGTTTCATTAAGGTGTGTTTCAGTGATGGTCTGACATGGGATTCTAAGGTGCTTTACAGATGATGGGTACACCGAATGATGTTTGACTTGACCCTTCCCTTTATGGGAAGTAGTGGGTTGAACAATTTGAGTAGAAGGGTAGGGAAACAGCCTGGTCAGGCTGGTTGGCAGAAAAGAGGGATAGGCTTGCCCTCTTCTCTTCCCTCTCTTCCCCCTCTGGTATCTGGATGTTCATTTCAAGGATCTGGGTAAAGGAAAATGAGCAGCTGGAGGAAGCTTAGTTGTGCTTATTTGGTGGAAGGTAATTCAAGGAATGGTGTCTGAAGTGAGATGGGACGCTGCTTCATGAGTAAAGGAAGCAAGCAGAGGTATGGACCCTGCTTGTTGGGCAGGGTGAGTAGGTACGCTGCCCTGATTAACATTGCAAGGATGGTGCTTCATAAGTAAAGTAAGTGAGCAGAGGTATGGCGGCTGCTTACCGGCGCAGGGTGAGTAGGTGCGCTGTCCTGATTAACATTACAAGGATGTTATACTGTGTTTAGAATCAATTATATTATGAAGAGTTGTAATTAATGAATTGGTGAACAAAGCTATATTATGGAAATTTAATAAAGGTCATCAAATGTCATTTGGTGTGATGTGTTTATTGAAGGGGACCGGGACAAACTTCATTATCTTCAGTGAATGATCTGTGACTTTCAGGGTTGACATGCTTGAAGTTTTGCAAGTACTATTTGTTTTATTCAGTTCTACAAATACTTGATTTAATGAAGGTCTAGTTGGTTGTGATAAATCTGATTAAGAATATTTCTGCGGGTGTCTGTCCTGTATTAACATTCAAAGTTATCTATATGCCATCAGAAAATGCAAAATGTTATTCTCTATTATACCATGACCCCCCCAAAATGTGCACGCTGATTGGCCAGCGTGACCGTTGTAAATCGAGTTATACTAATGGAAAAAGGTCCGGTTGCCCGGACTTTTTTCCATTAGTATAACTCGGTTTTTTAAAACATTGTCTCGCTATGTTAAATGGGTTTAACATAGCGAGACAGCTTTAAAATAAGCTTTAAAATAAGCTTATTTTAAAACTGTCTCGCTATGTTAAACTCATTTAACATAGCGAAACACTAAAAAAAATGCAACGGAGATCTTGCTTTCTCCGTTGCTTTTGCCCACAGCTCTGATGTACTGCGCAGGCGCGCAGTACATCAGAACTGCCGCGGATGCCAGGCATCTGCAGAAGGGCAGTAAACAGGCATTATACTATGCCATTATTTAAGAAAAGTAATAGTTTCTTTTCTTAAATAATGTCATGGTATAATAGCAATAACCCACTTCTGGGTGTGGGTAATGCTAAATTTACCCACACCCAGGCGTGGGTTATTGCTATAATCTTTTCCTATCAGTCTTGAAGGTTTATGTGATTCATTCTACTAATTTTTGTTACAGGATACCCTGGTGTAATAGCACAATGGACCATTCCTAATTGCTTAAGAAAAATAGAAAATTCTTATGACACCTTCAGGCAGACCACAAGCTGTGAAAAGTATTTTCACATGTTGTCAGGTTTTTGGGCAAACAGAATACAGCAAGCCATTTCAAATATACATCTACCCATGTCCTGAATATAGTATTCATAAACAATCTTGTGAAATCAGTGCATAATCTTTTCCAACAGCCACCTAGTTATTTCCATGAGGGTAGGTCATTGTCTTCTCCATTTGGCACGGTACACAGACTTTGCATGCATTCTCAGTCTCTTCATCCAACTTTGGATACCTAACTATGCAACATTCTGTCTTCTTCCCAAAAGCCAAATGTTTTCTAACTTAATAAACAGATGATTGCTCAGCACCAATGAAAACTGACAAACCTCACACAAACAAAGCAAAGCACATTAAGTAGTATTAAGTTAGCTTTGATGAAACACACACTGTACATAATATTTATTTTCCTTTGTTGTCTGAAATTGAAGACATTAGAATTGTGATATTTAAATAATTGATATACAAGCACAACACAAACAGAGTTATTACATCTGACAGTTGGCTGCTAAGGTGAAGTATTTAAGACCCTTGTTCAAGTTATAATAGCATTACCTCAGGCTATTATAATTAGTCCAAAAATGAAATTTACTGAGTGGAAAACATCTGTAAAAATGATACTAAATTCTTATCTTGACTTTATTGTAAGAATTATGGTGTCAGACTTAAGATTCATGTTTACAAGTTTATGATGGCCTTCTAGCTTAAAGGACCCTTTCCTGATTTCTGTGTATCACATCAGCTGGTAAAAGCTAAGCTGTTGGCTGAAAACCAGTTTACTACACATGTTTAAAACACTTTGTTACTAGTGTTTAATTTAACAGGGTGTTTTAGTCATGTGTGACTAAAATGTGTCTTCTGAGATGACTAAGGGAACAGAAGAACAAGCTCCCTCCAAGGATAAATGTACATGTAGTTAGGATCTTTTAAAACTTTATTGGGAATACACAAAGTATATCCATAAGCTGTATAAGCCAGTGAGTGAACATTAAACTATTCAAGTCTTTCAGGATTCTAAAATTGATAACATCTTTATTCTGTGTGTGGAGTGATGCAGTATGTTATTTTAATGATAAACTTTTTACTGTGATATAGAGGAATTATTTTATTTTACAACAGGCTGAACTGATGATTCATACACACATAGTTATAATGCTTTATTAGAACATCTGTAAGTAATATTTTACATATTTGAAGGTAAACTCCACATGCTTTCATTAAAGCTGTATCAAAATGATGACAAAGTAATAGGATCCTGAGCCAAAATAATGCAGAAAGTCTTTTATTTTAGTAGAGGGAGAAATATTTTTCCCACTATGTCATAACTAACAACAGGGCTGTGGAACTAAATAAACATAAATTTGCACACAGTGAGAAATATTTTAAACTGGCCATTTATTTGCTAGTAACAAACGGTTATGCTTTTGCCATATGCTCCCATAACACTATGCTTTGTATTACCATTGTGGTTTTGTTTTCTTCCATGATCCTTTGTCCAGTATGCAGGTTTTATAAATAATCACAATTACACTCTAGCAACAGCATATAAACTTCTAATCTTAAACAAAAAGAGTAGGGTTTTTATAATGGTTAAGGTCTTTCCCTCAGAATTTCAAAGTACAGGGTTTGATCCTGATCCTGGTTATTGGCTAGGCTTGCAATAGTCTACTAACTGATCCTAGTAATTATCTATGAACTAAAGTAAATGGTAAATACATCAGTGAACAGTCATGTAATGTCAAAGCAACAATCAAACATAGCTACCCATAAGTTAAAATAATCTGTAACAAATTTTTAACAGAAAAATGCTAACACAATACCACACGTACTCACACTAAATAAAATTATATTATTAGCATATTGGAAAATATTTTAAGTAATTTTTAATATTAACACTATGATTGCGTCCAGGTGGTACACTGTCTGCTGATAAAAGCTATCCCCTTCTTGTTACAGCTGTAAGTAGCCCCATTGATTTGTACAGTTTGCCGCTCAGACATTAGCACTGCAGAAGTATGCACTGATTATTTTCCTGTTGATTTGTACAGTTTTCCGCTCAGACATTAGCACTGCAGAAGTATGCACTGATTATTTTCCTGTTGATTTGTACAGTTTGCCGCTCAGACATTAGCACTGCAGAAGTATGCACTGATTATTTTCCTGTTGATTTGTACAGTTTGCTGCTCAGACATTAGCACTACAGACGTATGCACTGATTATTTTCCTGTTGATTTGTACAGTTTGCTGCTCAGATATTGGCAATGTAGAAGTGAGCAGTGCCTGTTGATGAATCATTCTAACTGAGAACTTCTCTGCATTGACTTTTAAGAAAAAAATTAGGTCTTGAACTGGCAGAGGCATCTTAGAAAGTACCTCTTTAAGATTTTTATTTAATGGTTCTAGTATAAAATGTACTGAAGAACTCAAGTCATGTACTGCTTTAAGGTTGTTCTGCAGGCAAGAGGAAGGTAGATGGGTGGCAGAATTTTCATTGTCTTGATTTTGCTTTATAAATTGGTATGGCATCAGTCATGGATTAGGGCTTGATTACTTCTTACTGGTTCAGGCTTTAAAATTACTTGTATTTGCCTCTTCACACCATGTTTCCTTGTCCAGGTGCAAGTGTTGGACCTGATAACACAGCTACTGGCAGGAGAAAAAGGGCAGATGACGTGCTGCCACTAAAGCATCATACAAACTCAAACTCACATTGCTAAGTTTTTGTGTATTTTTTCTTCCATGCTATGAAACATGTTTCTGTTTGTGAGATTGAACCTGGACTGAGAGTGCTGCTAGGTTATCAGCTTTACTCCACTTATTCAGAACTTGGTGCTCTACACATTTTGAGGTTGTACTATTTTTCTAACTTTGGGTACAGTCAGTATGGAATCTTACACACAAGCTCAAAAAATGTACTACACACACACACACACACACACACACACACACACACACACACACACACACACACACACACACATGTAGAGAGAGCGAGAGAAAGAGAGAGCTTGATAAATCTACAAAACGTGGTTAACTTTTGCAAATGCTGTGACTTTGTACTGTATTGATGGAAATGTGGATTATTGTGTATGCTCCTTTAAATACTTCATAATATGGAACCTGGGAATATTTCTTTAGTAGTTCCAGCAGCCAGTTAATCAACCAGTTAGAAGGAGTAGGGCTCAATATAAATGTATAAGGAAGCTGATGTTAGAAAGATAGTTTCTTGTTGGAGGAACATAATTGTTTGTGCTGAAAGGAAAATCTGTTGACATGGACTGAAGAACAGCCCAGTGGGGCTTTACTTAACTTTGAGACCTGGGAGGAAGGCCTAGGACAGAAGTAGGTACTTCATGATCCCCAGTAAAGAGACAGAGGCATAACAGAATGCCTAGTATTGTAGAAATAAAGTGTGAAAACCTGTGTTTGGAGTAGAACAAGATCCACTGGGATCTCAAATGGTCACTTTAGGCTGATGAATAATTTTAAAGGTACTGTTTATGTGGTGCTGGTCAGAAGTCAAGTGAGATAATTTTTGAGTTAATGAAGTTAGTTAATGTGAATTTCATGGATGTCATATCTCTAGTGGTTTTATAAACCCTACAGTATGTACAAATCAAAACCAGTTGCATGTAATCCATACTATGTGAGATGCAAACCAAAACATCAGAAAGAAACAAAAGCTCCCTTTCGGAATTTAAGGCTTCCAAGTTTTATTAGTTCAATGATAGGAAACTGCAGACTGTGATTTCACTTAATCATCAGCTTCCTTAGTGAAAATATTAAGAAAAAGTGAAAAAAAATCCTTAATCATGTAACCATGATAAAAGTCATCACAATTTACAGAATGTTAAGCAGGTATAGCCACAGAATGTCACTGTTCTAGCTAAGCATTGTAACATATTGATGTGAGTCAGCAATTATCACAATCAGTGTTCTATACACAAAGACCTAATCACTACTAAATATACAAACCATTATATGTATAGAAATATGAAACAAATGTAGCAAAAATGATAAATACAATCAAGAAAGACTTTTGCAAAATGAGCTTTTTAGGCAGAAATGGCATCCACAATGCAATATGTAAGTCTATATTATCATTTAGTGGATAAAATCAAAATAACCTCAAAGAATTTAATTTAATACAGGATAATAGACTGCCATCATGATTAATTATCCAGATTTGCTCTTTTCTATTGAATATATTCTTAGAGATCAGTCTCAGTTATTTCTTAAAATCAACCTAATCAAAGTCTTAGAGTACAAAACATGTAAATCCATGTTTAAGTTAATGTTTCTCCTTTCTCAGCTATACTGAATGTCACTTAAATGTAGCAATTCATTACATCCAGGGCAAGGTAGTTTGACTAAAAGGTATTATAAATACATATTGCCACTTATAGGTTCATAGGTTCATAGGTTCATAGGTTCATACTAGGCTATCTGCCCGAGGGCATTTATAAGCCTAGCCCATAGTTTTGTGGCTTACGCCACCCCTTTAGTTTGGGGAACTATGCCCATTATTTTGCTGTGCCTCTGTCGAGCAGTGACACTGAGGTAATCCCTGGGGTATATCTGCGATCTCCCATCCATTGGTCAAGATTTCTCTTGAACAAGGCCAGCGAGGTACTCTGCCTCACATATACCGGGATTTTGTTCCACAGCATAGGGAGTCTTTGGGAGATGAGTCTATCCCTCCAGCACATCCTATTAATAGCCGTGTCGAGGTTTAAGTCTCCCGCCCTTGTGGCTCTGATGGATCTAGATTTTTTGAGGTGAAGCATGTTCATCAAATCTGGGTTTGACATGGCCTTGCATGTCAGGCACAGGTCACCTCTGAGCAAGCGGTAAGCAACTGAATAGAGCTGGAGTTCTTTCAGTCGGGCAGCATAAGTCAGATTTTTGAGACCCTTTATCCTTTTGGTGAGGAACTTTTGTGGCCTCTCCAGCTGCTGCAAGTGTCGGGTCAGATACATTCCGAATGGGGCATTGTACTCAATCATTGGTCTGATGAGTGATGAGTATAGGGAGACTATGACCTCCCTTGATCTAGATGTGAATCCCTTCATGATAAGGTGGGCAATGAAGAATAGCAATATGGGTGTCGAATGACAGGCTACTGTCAACCTGGGTCCCCGGGTCCCTGATAACTTCTTCTGTGTTCAGTGGATTGCCACCTATATGGTAGCTAGGGGTAACCTTGTTTTTCCCGAAGGGTATGACTATGCATTTCTTGGCATTTAACTTTAGGCCATGGCTCTGGCACCAGTTATCCGTTTCTGTGAGACCCTTCTGAAGGATATCTGTGTCAGATGTGTTTTCGACTACGGCACCCAGTTTGCAGTCATCTGCAAACTTTGTCAGCCATAACCCTCCTGCGTTTGCTTGTACTTCGGAAAAGTAGATGCCAAACAAGAGTGGGCCCAGGACTGAGCCCTGTGGGACACCACTTGTGACAGGCTTTGAGTCTGACATGGCGCCAGCAACTCTGACCCTATGTGTTCTGTCACTCAGCCAGTTTGCAACCCATCTTGTGATGTATGGGTTAACATTTAAGCTGATGAGTTTTTCAATGATACCCGAGTGAGGTATTGTATCGAAGGCCTTTGCTAGATCGAGGTAGGCTGTATGGACTGCCTTTCCCTCATCAATGGCCTTGGTGACCGTTTCGAAAAAGTCAACCAAGTTTAAAAGGCATGATCTGCCTTTGACAAAGCCAAACTGGGTTGGATCCAAAGTCTGCAAATTCCTTATGTCTTTATTTATGAGATCCATTATGATCCTCTCCATGGCTTTGCAGATAAGGCTTGTCAAGCTAATGGGCCGGTAATTTCCAGGGTCGGTGGAGGCACCGCCTTTGTGAAGTGGGACCACAGTCGCTGTGTGCCACTCCTGGCATGCGTATCCAGAGGTGAGACTACGATTAAACAGCTGTCCTAACTGTGGGTTTAATTCCTCATTGAGTTCGTGGAGCACACAGCCGGGGACACCATCAGGTCCCATGGATGCTGTGTTTTTTGTCTTGGAGAGAGCAGTTCTCACCTGGGCGTTAGAGATGTTTGGGGGGCAATAATCATTTGGTATAGATATCTCTCCTTTTGGGAGAAGTTTGCACTGAACCTGTCAGCCAGTATGTTGGCAATGTCTGTAGGATCAGTAATCTTCACATCATTTTGAACTAATTCAGAGCATATCTGGGAGTTTCCTCCCAGGTTTCTAACATAGCTAAAGAAGGCCTTATGATTGTCTTTTGAGTCTTTAGCTATTTTTCTCTCGAAATTTGCTTTGGATGATTTTATGAGAGCTCTTAGTTTTTTACTTATAGTGATCAAAGGTGTCTTACATTTTAAGGATTTTGCTCTATCTTGTAGTAGCTTCCTCCTTTTGTTGTAGAGTTTGTTTATGGCTGGGGTCCACCAGACTGGACGCTTGCCTTTGGTACAAAGAGTCTTTGTTTTGCTTGGGATTGCCTTATCCATGCAGTCCTGCAGGTGCTGGTAGAAGGCATTTGTAAGTGATTCAGCGGCTTGAGTAGTGTTTTCCGCCAGCTCGGGGGCCTTAAAGGAGACCACACTAGTCTTTAGAAGTGTGAAGTCGGCTTTCGAGAAGTTCTTTACTGTGGTCTTTTTTATTTCAGGTGGGGTGGGATGAGGACCTCCAGCGAGATTAGTTTGTGATCTGATCTCACCAGTGAGGGGTATACTTCGGTGTTGAACATTGTGCTCCCATGTTCGTGATGATGAGATCAAGTATGTTTTCTCCTCTTGTGGGGATGGTGACTAGTTGTTCCATGGCATTTGAGTTTATGAATTCCAGGAACTTTTGGGCTAGGGTGTTTGGGCTTGAGTAGTGTTCCCAGTCTATATTAGGGTAATTGAAGTCACCTAGTATGATGGTGTTTGGAGATACATTTATCCCCTCCAGTGTTTTCAGGAAAGCCATGTGAGGTTCCTGAGTTTGTGAGGGTGGCCTGTAACATGCTACAAATTGCAGAGCAGTCTTGCCTATGGTTAGTTGCACCTGGATGGTCTCCGATGCATCGTGCATTGCCACCAATCTTAAGGTGTGGGTGTCCTTGATGAATATGGATACCCCCCCTCCTTTCTTGGTATTGTCTGGATTTTGCGGCCGGAACGCATGATATGAGGTAAAACCTGATAGTGCTGGGGTGCTCTCAGGAGCCTTGAACCAGGTTTCTGTCACAGCACAGACATCGATGTTCTCCATACTGAGAAGGGCCTCGAGTGCGTGCATTTTGAGATTGAGACTTCTGGCATTGAGCAGCATTACCCTTAGTTTTTTTCCTTTTTTGTGTTCTAGGGTGGTAGGTTTAGAATTTGAGCCTTGCCTAAAAAAGGCACTATGGGGGTGGCAAGAGCCTTTGCCAATATCCGGAATCCCAGGGGTGACAGGTGCAAGCCGTCCCTTGCAAAGCAGCGTGGCTTGTCCAGCATGTCATCTCAGGCAGACAGACATTGGATCCCCTTTGAATGACACCAGAGTTTAAGCCAATTGTTAAAGCTGATCATCTTATCTCTGTATTGTGGCATCATTCTTGGTGAAGGTAGGATACTGCTCAAGGTCAGGGTCATACCTGCCTGGGCTACATAATCAGAGAGCTCCTCAATGTCTCTTTTCATGTAGTCCAAGGAGGTACGTCTCAGGTCGTTCACACCAGCATGGACAATGACTGAGTCGTACTTGTACCTGCTGTTGAGAGACCTGAGTGCTTGCGTTATGTGGCGGATTCTAGCGCCCGACAGGCAGCTTACTGTGACCTTCTCCTTACTTAGTCTGGTGAGCGGGACGTCAGTGTGTCTGACTATGGAGTCACCAATGACTAGTGTGTCTGGCATTGTGTTTGGCCTTAAGGGCTGTGACTGTTTGACACTCTGACTGTGAGGTCTATGTGTTGCAGGTGTTGTGTTCTGAGGTGGTAGTTGTTTGGGTGTCTGCTTTGGTGGCCTCTGCTGTTTTGGTAGATTTTTGATCAGGGCCTCCGAGTATGTCTTTGTGTGTTTATGTGTATGATTTGAGGTTGTGATGGTACTATGTGAGACTGGGTCTATAGTGTGTGTGGTAACCTTCTCCTCCTGTCTGGTCTTGCCAGTCCTATGTTGAGAGAGCTCAGCCTCCAGTTTGGCCGTATAGTTGCATCTCTCGCATGTATTTGTGTTTTGTGGGAGGAGGAGAGGGTTGTCTGTGTACATGAGGCAATTGTAACATTGCCTCAATATTCCCAGGTTCACCAGCTGAGCAGGAGAGGACACTAGCAACTGATCCCTCGACATGCTAGAAGGAATAGACAAAAAAGCTTAAAAAGAGATTCCGGGGGATGTGGGTGACCGAGAAATGGGGTTTGCCTTTTTGGGGTACTATCTATAACAAGAGTGCTGTATCAAGGTGATAAGTACTGTAGGAGCAAGTGCTAGGCTTTACAGATAGAGAAATAGTCTACTTGGAGTCAAGTAGAGATGATCTTTTTAGTTATAGGATACGCTGATTAGATCAGTAGTATAGTTAAACAACATATACTGTTTGGAAAGTAATCAAGTGTTTAAGCTTGTACATATATAGTTTTCACTAAAGAAAAACATTTGTATTTTCAGACTTACATGCAAAATGTACAGTTTTCACAAGGGAATCAGATTTACAGGTGTGAACCCAATAACTGTTGCTTGTCCCCAGATACCTGAGAATGTTTATATGAAGACAAAAATCAATCCAGGTTCTTTCCTTCATGATAAAGGACATTGCAAGTATCCAGGGCTGACCTTAGCTGAAATGGCGCCCTAGGCGAAGTAGTACTCCAGCGCCCCTTAAGCCCCACCCACACCAGTGCCCCTTAAGCCCCACCCACACCATACTCCTGAACCACCTCTATAAGCTACAGCCACATGAAGGTCACTTCCCAAGAAAGCCACTCCAGTCATTTCCTTCAATTATTTAAATGCACAGGAAGAAAAGATACTTTGTAATATAGTTAAACTGCAAGTGAAGTGGATTTTTTTTAATAAGCCTGCTTTATCTGTTGCTCCTTCACACATTTTACTGTAAAAGTAGTGTTTTTCCGGGATTTAAAGAGGCCATGTAAGCTACTCTCATACTCTATTACCCTGCCTAGGGTCCCATTTGACTGTGATTTTCTCTGCTAATAGATTGGGTCCTCCCGAGCAGCCCCCCTTCCCAGCCATACCAGTGTTTCGTTACTTGGCTATTTCTCTCTCGTTACTATAAACAATGTTCAAACCTCAGTGTGTATACAATTAAGTATTTTCTGCCATTGAAACAGAATTAAAACCTACATTCAAATGAAATGCATCTGGAAAGTGGATAATTAAGTTTACCTTTGGGCTATTTTCAAATTACAAGTTCCTTGAACACATTTTTTATGGCCATGCATTCATGTACATGTTATTTGATTCACCTTCCAGATTGTAATAAATTATATTCCTTGTATAATACAGTACCATTTGCTAGTATGTATTAAATTTGTAATTTTGAACATTTTTCCAGCAAACAGTGAAAAAATGCATGACCCAATAATGATAAAACTTCCCATTTCAGAACATTTTAACCATAAAAGGCCACTCAAAGTTGTCATTACAATCCACCAGTATCAATCAGTATGGAAGGGCAACCACAGTGGTGCAGCAGTTAGCATTGTCGCCTCACAGCAAGAGGTTCTCCAGTTTGATCCTCGGCTCAGCTGGGGTACCTTCTGTGCGGTGTCTGCATGTCCTCCCTGTGGTCATGTGGGTTTCCTCCAGGTGCTCCGGTTTCCTTCCACATCCCAAAGACATGCTGTAAGTGGATTGGACATGCTAAATTGACCCTAGGTCTGAGTGTGCATGCCTTCCATGGTAGGTTGGGCGCCGGGCTGGCAACTCGACACCATAAAACTTCACTACCAATCGTGAGCATACAGGTGATCTGCTGTGGTGATCCCTAACTGTGAAAAGGTGAGAGAGTATCAATCAATAAGCACAATCTCTGCAGAAGTAAAATTCATCCGAATACTTCTACATTAAAGAGATCTGCATATCCACAGAACAAACAGTACTACTCTAAACACTTAAACCTTGCCTGTGATATAAATAGGGCTTGCTGGAGAGATAGGTATGTATCCCAGAGACCACCCTGTCTGTGGAACAGGCTCCCCATCCATGTATAGCAGAGTTCCTCCCTAACGCAATCCAAGTACAACTTGGATAATTGGATGGGAAACTGGAAATTCATTCCTGGTTTGGCATCTATGTCTCTGATGCAAACAGGTAACCGGTAAATGGTTCATCTCCCAGGATCATGCTTACACTTATCAAGTGTATCAGAAGTCGTCAGAGATTTGGGATTCATGGCTAGGCTTAAAAAGGCCCTTTTGGTCAATAGCCTAGTAAACACCTATGAACCTATATGAACTCTTAATTCTTCTCCAAAAACAAACACATTTGATAAGTTGCAAAACATGCCTAAACCTTGTGTGGAATCCTTGTAAGCTCTAAGATCTAGAAAGGTTGTTATAAAAGCTGAATTTGTAGAATGTCCTTTATGAAAGACAATACCAACTGGTCATTAACTTGTTCCTCACCAAACAGTTCCTAAGTCGATTAATTGTAATTTCTAAAATGTTATAGAGAAGGAGATACTAGAGCAGAATCCAAAGAAACTGCAGTAAGTGTTGACAGACCTCTTAAATCTGTCCCCATTCACCAGCCCCCATGAATCAATTACTATTTGCAAATAGGCAAAGGCCTTTACTCTAAACAATGCATCACAAATATCCAAAGAAACTGCAGTAAGTGTTGACAGACCTTTTAAATCTGTCCCCATTCAACACTGAGATTACGATTTGTTCACATACACTTCCTCTCCCTGCTATGTAAATCAGGTATGCTTATAAAAGGTAAAGCAACATTAAAAGCAATTACATTAAAAATTAGTCTTGGTTATCTAATGGAGGAATCAGGATGTGAATTTAGTACCAGTTTATTCAGGAATCACAAGTAACAGAATGCATCTCAATAACAGAAGGCAACACAAGCAAAAGCTACATTTGCCATATCTTAAGTAATGACCTTATCTCAGTATTTCAAAGTATAGGTGCTTCATTGCTCATACAAAAAATTGCTGGCCATCTGTAATGCACCTTGTGTGTCCTGCTTTAACTAAACTGTGTACTGAGGGTGGAACCAAACTTAGGGAACCCTATAATATTAAATTAATAATAGCATGGTTAGAGCAGCAGACTGTACCCACACAAAATGGACAGCAGTAAGGAAATGATAGCCTAATCAGTGCTGATCTGGGAATGGGCAAGGTGACTCAGACAGTAGGCTTGTAATAATGAAAGTGCTCTAGCTGTGTATAGCATACATTGAAAGAATCCATTTGGTGATTTACCAAACTGACAATGTATTTACCAGTCAGTACATAATAGTAATTCCGATCAAAACAGACCTAAACATTCACTTCAGCTGTTTTAGAACCTGGTCGCAAACACAACTAACCACCGAAATAATGAGTCTGTATACAGATAATAAAATTAAGCACACTAACAATATATAGCGTGTTTACGACATAAGACTAAAACGAAATTTTACATAATAGTAATTCTGATCAAAACAGACCTAAACATTCACTTCAGCTGTTTTAGAACCTGGTCGCAAACACAACTAATCACCGAAATAATGAGTCTGTATACAGATGATGAAATTAAGCACACTAACAATATATAGCGTGTTTACGACATAAGACTAATAAACTAAAACTTGAAATTTTACATAATAGTATTTCTGATCAAAACAGACCTAAACATTCACTTCAGCTGTTTTAGAACCTGGTCGCAAACACAACTAACCATCGAAATAATGAGTCTGTATACAGATGATGAAATTAAGCACACTAACAATATATAGCGTGTTTACGACATAAGACTAATAAACTAAAACTTGAAATTTTAAAAGTCCACGGGCAGGCTACAAGTGCCATCATAACTATTAATGAGCAAACCTTGCATGCAAGCTGTAAACAGCTCTGATTTAACCTGAAAGTTGTCAACGCTACCTCACATGCACAGTATCACCTCTGTCCCCCGTGCGGAACTCACAGCTCGCAAAATGGCCATCTTGGCTTCCTTTACCCCCCAAACTACCACTGAATTACTCAGCAACTAGGAAAGCCACTCAAGACCCACATGAGCCGATGGAACTCAACAATTGACCACAAGACAACATAACCACAAGAAACAAAAGCTATACCCTGGTCTCATCCATTTTTTTTTTATATAACCAGTACTGTATTTTTCATAGCAGCAAAGCAGATGGAGCTGTCCTGATGCAATAAATTAGATGCAACAACAAAACCCAGGCCTGACAACAAACGCCAAGGACTTTTTTTTCCCTCTTTCTCTCTCCCAACCTACACCGTGACTGTGGATAGGAAAACAAGTTCCTGCTTAAGTTGAAGTGGGGGAGGGTGCATTTCTAGCCTGTATGGGCGTCGCGCGTCGGTGACTGACATTTGAAAATAAATGTACTTGTTGTCTTTTCAGCTTTCCCGGTTAGCTTTTCACAACAGAATTGCACCCTTTTGAGGCCGGCCTGTATGGCGCCCTAGGCGGTCGCCTAGTTCGCCTATGCCTAAGGCCGGCCATGCAAGTATCATTAGGGATACTGCCAAATAACTAATCATTAGTAATTCATGCCAGCTTCTGAATGACCATTTTATTTTGATAGTGTTAATGACAAAGGTCAAAGTAAATTGAATCTTATTATCAGTCCTAGCATCAGTAGTACCATCATGATATCTAAGAACTTCCGCTTTGGAGATCTGGATCACCTTATTTCTAGCTTCATTGACTATCGGTGTATTATTGAAAGAATACCTGTTGAAAGAAACATGTTGCTACTGCTGTAAAGAAAAGGCTAAAAACAACCTCAGTGAACACTGGCCACAAGGATAAGTCTTGCTACATGTAAGCTTTACTTTGTATGCCAAAAGTGTGAATTTTATTTTGAATGCAATTTTCTTAAATATATACCTAGCTCATGAATGTTTCTTATGCAGGCTATGCTAAGTGCATCACTATACTCTGTTAAAGGCATTTTTCAGCTGAAAGTGCTTCTTACTATTATGCAACCCTGTCATTTCCTTTTTCAATTTTCAGTAAGTTTGTTCTGATAACTACCATGATATTTATTCTATATTCTCTGTAAATATTTGATTTGTTACTCAAATTGTATTCCTTATTACTGTAATTTTTGCCTAATAGGCCTAGGTTGTGGCTGAAAGTTGTCCAAGAGTCGATTTACTTAGTTACCACAATGTAGACAAATACATTTATAGCCAATCTCATAGAAATGGGAGTTACTATTAAGTGCTTCATTTTTGTAATCAGTATTATCACTGCAAATTCTCCTGAGACATAAAAATTGAGAATAATGAATGCTTTTATTTATATGTTTGGGAAGGCAGCTGCGGGATGCAAGGAGATAATTGCTTTAATTTTTTGTAAATTATTTTCTATAACTAGATGTATTAACAAAATGACCAATAACTCTATAACTGTGTGTGTGTGTGTGTGTGTGTGTGTGGGGGGGGGGGGGGCATTCATGGCTGCACTCTGATCAACAGCGAACTTTAAGTTCTCCCAGTTTGAAAATAGAAACTGAAACACAAGGGCCAGGAATTCTGTTACTTTTAGTGAATTCATATACTGGCTAGTGAGTACACTGCTTGGATGCCAGCAAAGAAGAAAGTAAGAGAGCCTGAACGAAAATCAACTAGAAAAGGTGAAGAGAAAACACTGACTGGAAAAAATTATGCAGCTGTTCAGCAAAAAGCAGTTCAAGCTACAGCTTTGGTGCAAGACATGGCTGCCAGTAATCTAGATCAAAAAATGAGTCCAATGAGCTCTGAGCTGATTAAAATAAAACACTGAAGGAGTATGTCAATTCACATAAAAGGCTGGAAAAATAGATAGCTCTAGATAGATATTCAGATGAGCTGACAAAACTGCAAACATCAGAGAATAAAATGAAGAAAATACTGGTTGACAGTGAGACTGTTCAGGAAGAAATGTTTCAAAAATGGTAAAATTAGAGGACAGAGAATGCAGGGGAATATCTGAGCTTTTCTGCTGCTCCAGAGAAACTAGAAGGAATAGGCTGTATTAATTTTATGAAGGCACAAATAAGTAATTGGACTGGTATTCCACAGCAGGAACTGTTAAGTGAAAAGGCACACTGTGTGCATGCTCCAAATATGGCCATGATAAAGCAACAAAGACCTGTTATAGTAAAGATGCAAGCCTACCAGTCGAAAGAGTTGATCCTGACAAAAGTGACAGAAGGGCAAAGTATTAAAAGTTGAGGACAGTAGTGTGTTTGTGGAAAATAATTATTCACTGCACACCAGGCAGAAGAGAAAAAAAAAATATTCCAGTAATCAAGGAATGTTGAGAGGCAGGTATGGGATTCAGATGCTGTACCCAGCTGTCTTCAGAATATTTTTTTTCCTGGAGGATTGAGTAATTTTTAGATGTAGAACAGGTTAAGGAAGGAATATAAACATTTGTCCAACAAAAAGTGAGCCATCAAGCAGAAGGCGCTTTTGCTTCTTATTATTTTGATAATAAAGGATATAGAGAGACTTTGCCAGTGAAACCTTTTCCACTGTTACAAAGGAAAATTCTTAAGAGACAGAGAAGAGCACACGAGTTAACTAGAAGAATCAGGAGTACCTTGGAATTGAACTAGAATCTGGAGTTGGGAGATTAAGATGAACAGGGAAAGGACCAGCAACACGGAAATTATTAAATAAATGTGAGACTGCAAAGCATCAATTGCATTTGTGAAATATGGCTGTATAAGAAAAAGTAGATGAGTGGACATTTGTTGACTTTGTTAAACATGTGGGAAACTGAAATGCATTTGTCTCACTTCATGTCATTAATGTTTGGAAGGACACTGAGGGGAAGAGAAGAAGGAAAAGGGTAATTGTAAGTAAAACAATTGTGTTCTTAACAGCATTCCTATACAACTTTTCACAATATAAATTGCATGTTTTATAGTAAAGTATTTTTAGTTTTTCTTGTATGTGATAAAGTTACTAAAGTAAACAGATGACTTTTTTTCTTCATCTTCTTCTTCCTCTTCTTCTTCTCATTCTTTCTTCTTTTTTTGGTATTAAGAAATGTATACATTGCAAGGCAAAAAGAGAAGAAAAACTAGACAAATGCATGTTTAAGTTAATAGACTATTATCTTGGGTTGTTGAGCTGGGGATGAGGTGGAAAAGTACACAGATCATGATATATATAGAGCTTATATGTTTTCTCTCACTTTTGCACTGATGAATGACTGGACTAAGACCCTTAGTTTAACCTAATAACAAATTTTAAGTGGAAACAAGTAAATATGAGAACACTGAATATAATGGAAAGTTTTCCTTTAGCAATAAATGTTTCAGTTTGTGTTTCTGGCTACAGCAAAGGACGACTTTTTTCCTTAACATGTCCATGGAGCCAAGCTGATAATAGGACAATAAAAAGCCAGACCATTTGTTTTTTTTTTTAAAGCCTGTTCTGAAAGCATGCAAATTGTTTTCACGTGTGGGAGCGGAATAAATATAAAAAAAGAATAGACACCAATTAGTGTAAGTAGAAGCACAGGCAATAACATGTGTCTTAGCATGAATGACCTCAGTTTCAGGTTAATTAAGGACTATGTTAGCAACTGTATATTTTGACAAATGTTCCTAGTAGAAGGGTTACATTTCATTATTTGAAGTTGTACATAGTTATGTGTGTTTGTATTAAGTTAGCAGATTATGGGGGTTGTTCTGGGGTGTGTTTTCTTTGAGGGTTTTATTAAAACAAAAAGTCTTGTAAAATGTGACATTGGTTCCATTATTGACAGTAAGAAAAAATTGTATAAAAGCTTAACCTGCCCAACATTAGTGGATGCATGTATCACAAAAGCTGACATTTAAATAGCTGCCATATATAATCATAATGGACACACTTTCCAAATTATCTTGGAATATTAATGGTCTCACAGGTATAGACAAAAGGAAAGAATATTTAGTTATATTAAGAAATGCAGAATGCAAATAGCAATGCTACAGGAGACACATCTGGAAAGAATTGTGCATGTGAATTTGATAAAGAAAGGATTTCCAGATAGATATTTAGCAGAATATCGGGGCAAAGGAAAAGAGGAGTACTTACATTACTTGGTAGATGAGCTCCACTAGTGATAGAAGAAGGGGAAAAACATAATAATATCAGATTTGTGGTAGTAAAGGGCTTCTGGCAGGACATGAGGATTATGCTGGCATGTATTTATATTCCATATAAAACTGCTATTATGAAGTTTAAATTTTTTTTGAAGAAATAATTAGCTTTCAGTAGGGAATATTACTGGGACTGGAATTTGATTTGCAACAATGAGGATGTATCTGGGGGGCCTAGAAGAGAAAATATAATAAAAGATGTTTGATTTCTGTAGACATTTGTGAAAATATTTGGATAGAAAAATGTGTATTCAGTAGTAGGAACTCAAAGAGAATTTATATATTATTGCCCAGGGCACAATAACTGGGTAGACTTGATAGAAATTATATTTCACAGGAACATGACTTTGATACATATGCTATAACTATTTCAGATCATGCAGCAATAATTACTATGATACAAATGCAAGGTAATGAAGTAAACATGAAACACTGACACTTCCCCACTTACCTGTTAAAAAGAGAGGTATTTAAGGGATGGGTAGTGGACATTATCCAGGAGGTACTTGGGTAGAGAGAAAGTACTCCTGAAGTTATACTTAGTGAGTGGGATAAAATGAAAGTGGATTTTAAAAATAGGATAGAAATAAAAGAAAAAAGAAATTTGGTTAAGAAGTAACAAGAATTTATTTAGAAGAGATGACAAAGGTAAAGTATTATGGAATAAGGGGAATCTGATAGAACAAGTAGAGGTGCAATTGCAGACTGCTAAAGAGAAAATAAGGGAGTACCTGGATAACATGCATGAGTTTAGAAAGATTGCTGCTAAGCAGCTGTGTTTTGAAAATAACTCCAGAGCACAAAAACTTTTGGCGCAACAACTTGGGCAACAGAAAGTAAAAAGGGTTGTTGCCAAACTGAGGGAGCCTATAACAAGAAAAATAACCAAAAATTCTGTTAGAGGTATGAGAGATATTTCAGAATTTTTATGAAAATTTGTATAAAGCAGAGAACTGAGAAATCAAGAAAAAGCAGAAATAGAAATATTTATAGAAGACTTAAATATTGCCAAGGTTAGACATAGATGAGACTTAACAACTAACAGTTAAGATAGAAGGGAACATCCCCAAGAATAGATAACATTCTGCTCAAATTTTGGAAGCTAGAGGGGAAGAAAGTGATAAAGATCTGGAAGGTTTTGTTTAACAGTGTTTTAAAAGTATTGGAGGCACCAACATCCTGGAAAAAAAGCAGTGGTGGCTGTAATACCTAAAGATGGTAAAGACCCATCAGACCAACTTCATATAGGCTCATTTCAGTTTTAAACCATGATTCTAAAATGTTTATGTCTAGAATGCCTAAAAGAATGGCAAATGTGATACCAAAACTGATATGGATCAATGTGGTTTTGTAGAGTGGAGGCAAACATTTCACAACATTAATAGAACAATGATGATCTAGAGGTAAGCAGAATGAAAGAAAATGCCACTGTTTTGATGGTGGGTCTTAATGCAGAGAAAGCATTTGACAGAGTAACCTGGGATTTTATGAGTGGGGCAATGGAAGAGTTTGCATTCTGATACAATAATAAAGTTAATTAGAATGCTATATGAGGGATCGGAGGCAAAAATCAAGCATCAAGCAGACTCTGAACCATTTTTCCTCTGGTGGATGGCAAATGTTGGAGGTGTAATGGGGGGAAGAAAGAGGTATCTGGGAGTGTATGTTCTCAGATGTAATGAGTTGGCACACTTTACCAGACTACTCTGTTAGGAATACTGGACAAGAAAATGATTGTAACTAAGGGAATTATTTATTTGAGCTGGGTTACAGGATCTGAATTGCCTAGTCATATTAAGGACCTGTTAAGTTTAATTCTAGTGGTTGCCAAAAAAGGCAATTACTGGAAAATGGAAATAAATCAAAGTCTAAACCAACTGTACTAGAAGTAGTGAATATTGTGACACAGATAAACAAACAGGAAGTGGAATCTTTATAAAAGTGTAGGAGCAAATTACATAGAAAAATATGGACATTGTAGGAAGAATACACGCAGAACATTGTTTTGGAGGAGGAATGAGGTTTTGGAGAAGACAGGAATTGAACAATTTATGTAATGTCACTTTCATTATGTGGTATAGAACAATATATGTGATGTATTATTTTTGTAAATGTGAACTTGGTAATATGGTTTGATACAGATCCCGTAGTACCATGATCTCATTGATTTACTGCTTTCAACATTTTTTGTTCCTTATAATGCCATTTAGCATTTTTGCAGTTTGACATTATAAAGGTATCCCAGTTAAATTACATGTAATAAAATCCTTTAACTCAGAAATCTTTATCTTCCAAAGCATCCATAACTGCAAACTTATTTTTATTCCCTTGAAGCTTATGAAATGTTAGTGTAAAATTAATAATACTATTATGCACATGATCAAAAATTGTCATTTTATGTATTGAATTCCCTTACTGGACTCAAAGGTAGAACATAATAAAAATACAAATTATGCAGTTGTGATATCAGCTCATCTTTAAATTTAACATCTCAAATCACCACCATCACCCCTTAATCAGCATTAACATTTTCAAAATGTTTTATGTTCTTTAAATTTGAAAGGGCCTGTTGCTTCTCTTTATTTAAACTAAATAAAAAAAACTGCTAAATAGAACAGCCTGCTGATCATAGTTTCTGAAGACATTGTGTTCAAAAAGGATACATATGTTTGATAAGATCAACACAAGGAATAATGGAACTTAAATCTAACCTTGTCCAGAAGCATATGTAACTCTCTCCCTGCTATACAGATTGTATTATAAATTCAAAAGTCTACAGAAATTTTTGACCTCAATGACAGACTTAAAATGCATTAGGTACATAATTGAAGCATTTATTAAGAAGGACATATTCATATTAATCAATGTCAGTTGGAATATGATTAACAAATAAGGTCATTCTGAAAGATGTAATGTAAATGTCCATCAAATGCTGAAATCTCTCCTGTAGTTTTTATTAGTAGCCTAGAATGCCTTTTTAATAGAAAATTCCTTAAGCAATGTACAAATTTCATAATGTTAAAAAATGACATCACAGATTTCCCTGACAGTTCTAAAGTATGTAAGAAGTGCACATATCTAATTAAACAAGGTGATGGAATCCAGCCAATAAAATGGTATTCACTTAGAAAGCACTTTTCAACTAGATGATGTCAAAAACACACTAGACATACAAACCAGGTTGCTGCTGGCTAGGAACATCCGGAATTGCTATGTCCTCCAACCTAGGATACCTGACAAATCCATGTGTTTTGTGCTTTTATTCAAGAAATGGTGACCCTTGTACCTCCGCTGTATATATAAATGATGCAAAAGCGAAGACACAATGTTGCACACCCTCTGGATCATTGCACTGCAATCACTTGTGTAACAAATGGTGGAGGGCACCAGGGGTACAACAGAAATTCCACTGAATACTGAAGGTGCAGAAGATGAGCAGCCAGAAGATTTTATATTCTAAAAGTCATTAACCAGCTAGGAAATTAATGGTGTTCATAACTCTGAAAACCACTTATAGTAATAGTTAACTGATTGTTCCATGAGTGTCACCTATATATTTATTTAGTTATTTAGTTTGTTTACCAAGTTACTGCAATAACCACAACAGACCAATTACAGGCACATCCAGGGTGAAGAAATTCACAACAAAAAAAAATTGAACAGAACAAATTCACAAACATGGAGAACTCATAGAAGGCAGAGAATCATACTAAAAAATGAAACAATGAGTAAATATTATTAACAAAGTAGAAAAACAAATGTGCATTCATTTTAGAGTAAATATGGGTGGGAAGCAGCAGTGTAAACCTTGGCTCTAGATGACTGTCCCTGTTGAAGTGACACCCTGACCCCCTATGCAAAAATGAGATAAAGGGTTGTGGACATTTGGATACATGGATGGATGGGAAGCAGCTGGTGAGAAATGGGGGTCAAGGTAGAACTGATGTAGGTGAGGGGGGGGGGGTAGATGACATGTCCAATGGAAAACAACTTGCAGTCAGATTTTTGTAATAGGTGTCTTTTGAGTTGTGTTCTGAAAGTGGGGAAAGAGAAGATTTTTTAGATGAGGAGGGTGGGATTGTCAGATTTTGGTAGCAAGAATGGAGAAGGAATGGTCAGTACAGTGCAGTTTGGTTTGGGGATCTGGAGTGAGGGAGTTAAATGGGAGAGCTTGTGAAGGCTGGGTGTGGGAGCAATAGGTATGAAGGCATCTGCTTAAAGTAGTTAGAAGATAAGAGATTCTAGGAGACTGGTAGCCATCTGGCTTGGAGAGGCTGTTGCAGTGGTGAAATTAATTGGCAGATTTTGTTATCAAAGGAATACAGAGTAGATGTTTTTTTAGAGTTTTTTTAGAGGCCGTGGCAGGGAGGATTTCTTGACCTATTGCAGTTCCAACTGGTCTGAAGAGACAGGGAGAGAAAGGGAGAAATTTGATCTTTTCCCTGGTGTTTACAGTATGGTTCTGGAAGTTAATTGAATGGTCTAGGCATAAACCTAGAAATTTAAAGGGCATCATATTTCTATTGGGGTGCAGTTGAGATCTGTGAAGTTGACATTTTTAGGAGTTTTTTTTCAGCTTTTTGCCTTGGAAAGGTTTAAGAGTAGTTTATGGTTATTTAGCCAAAAATTAAGGGTGCAGAGGTCAGACTGAAGCTAGGTTTTGAATTGTTGGATATGAAGGACTTAATCAAAAGATGATCATATCATCTATGGTGAAGAAGTCAGGGAGTTGTTTGGTAATGAAAACAACATGGGGCAAGATTAAATACTGTTGCACTCCTTTGAAGGGGTGCTGGAGGTAATAATGATGAGCCTATTTGATTCTGAAGTACTTATTGGTCAATATGTCTTGGAACTAGGTGAAAGTTTTGGGGATAATCCTTATTTAATAGAAGGAGTGAAGGAGTAGGAGGTGGTAAATAAGATCAAAGTCTTTGGCAAGGTCAATGAAGAGTCATGCTGAGAGGTTTCCTTTATTCATGTTAAGAAAGATTTCATCTCTAAGTGTCCATAGTGCTGTCATTGTGCTCTGGCAAGCCCAGAATCCATGCTGTGATGAGGTGGTACTGTTGGATGGCAGTGGACAGTTGGTTTTCAATTCTTTTTTCAAGGATTTTCCCACGTGTATAGAGGATGGGTAAAGATCAGGAATGGGAGGCATTTTCTGGTTGAGGCTGTTTTAGGAAGGGCCTTGACCAAAGGATGTTTCTATATGTCTGGCATTGTGTTTTGACTTAAGCAAACATTGTAAATATGGAGAAGAGGTATGGTAAGTAACTCTTTGCAGAGTACTGGGTCATGGTCTTTGTGAGAAATATTCTTAAAATAGAAGAAGGGGATAAAAAGAAAGGTGCTAGATAATGTGGGGTAAGGTAGGTAGAGATTGTAGTACTAGGGAGGTGGCTGAATTCTTTGAGAAAGTCAGAGGCTGAAATTTTGCCTTGAGAGGTCTGAATGATTATAGAGGAGGAGATGGAATTTGTAGATTTTTGACCTATGAGAATATTTATTCCTGAAAGAAGTCTTTCGGTTTGCTAAGCAAAGCAAGTTGTTTGTGTTTGAAATACTTGGTTTTGTGTCTGCATATGGCTTGTTTAGCTCAGTTACATGGAGAGGTAATGAGTATGATTTTCTGGTGAGGTATTTTGTCTCCATGAAGACCATGCATTGTCCCTAGATGTGAGTAGAGCTTTTAGTTCAGTGGTTAACTAGGAAGGTGTGAGATGGGAAAATTTCTCTTGAAGCTGAAGGAGGGTATTTGTAAGAACTGTGGCGGTTGAGATAGGATTCTTTAAGTTGGTAATGATAGATCAGTTGATAGCTGCTAGATGTTTTTTGAGGTTTTCTATGTTGGTGGTAGACCTCAGTCTGAATGCAACTAGTCTGTAAGGTAGCTTTGGTGACTGGTGAATAATTTGGAGGGTTATTTGGGTAGTGGTCACTGAATGAGGATTGCAGAAAATATATTTTGAAGATAATGGAGGGTTGTTTGTGATTACCAAATCAAGGAGGAAGAGTTTGTTGGTTAGGAAATTTGGATGGGCAGTATTACTGACCAACTGTATAAGGTAGATATTGGCTAGAAATTCATCAATGTTATTTCAAAGGAGAGATAAGTAGTTTAGGTTACAATCACCTAGAATAACAATCTACATATAGTTGTGGGAAGCTGTGGTGATAGTAAGAATAAGGAAATTACATTTGTTAATAGATTCTTGAGGAGAAATTTAAGTGAGTTAGGAGGTAACTGCTTTTCCAGGAGTACAGGTTTTAGAAGGATCCAGTTGGGTTCAACATCTGAAGATGCATTTATTTGAGCAATGATAGTTGGGTTAAGTTTTATTTTATAAAGAATAAGAGTGCTTCCACCTTGCCTTTTGCCATGTTTTATATCTTGGATATTTTTGTAGGAGGGGAGGGAAATAGATGATGAAAATTTGGGCTGGTTTGTGTAAGCCACATTTTAATAATAAGGATTGTGTTTGTTTGGTCAAGTTTATTAAAGATTCTTTGGATATTAATTAATGTATAGGAGATGTAGATTTTGGGAAAGGTTTTGGGTGTTGTATGATGAGGTACCTAGATTCGATTCAATGTTGGCTCTGAGTAGGAGTACTAGCAGGATGAGTGTGAGTTTACAGAGGTGTTTAGGATGTTTGAGGTGGGGTTGTTGGGGTTTGGAGGCGGTGAGGTAAAGGGACTGTTTAGATGGAGTTTTGTGTGGGGTGGTAGTGGAGAAAGCTGGATACAACTTCCCCGAGAATGTTGAGTGCAAAACAGTGGGGTAGGCTTTGGGGTTCAAATGAGTGATTGTAGGACCTTTGTGATAAGCTAGCCAAGGGAAGGTTGAGAGATGGGAGAAGAGATGGATGATGTAGTGTAGTAGGTTAGAGGAAGACAGAGTAAAATGGTGAGGTGGAGGGCAGTGATAGAAAGGGAGTTCTGAAATTAAGTGGCATGAGTGTATGATGTTTTATACAGGATTAGAGAGTGTATATGGGAAGGTGATGATTTTATGGATGATGTTTTATTTGTTAGTGGTTTTATTTAAGTGTGGATGGTGTTGAAACTGGATGGAAATTTAGGGTGGGACTGTATCACATCAAGGTGGCTGAGGAAGTTTAGTGAAGTTGTATGTACTTTTACTGGGTGGTCAGACATGGGTGGGAAGTAGGTAGAGACAGGTATGTATAAATTGGAGGGCTAAGGGTGGCAGGGGATTTGGGGTGGTAGTGGAGAAAGCTGGATAAAGCTTCCCCAAGCAGAAATCAATCTATGAAGGTGTGTATGGTATATGCAAGGGATGTAAAGGTCAAACAGCCCAAGCCCAGCAGTGGTCAGACAAAAAAGGAAAACTAACAAAAACTAAGCTCCCTTAATGGTAAAAGCAGTGGGTGTTTATCTTCAAGATCAGAAACAAGTGTGAGAGGTGAGCTTCTGATTAAATGAGCTGAGACCAAATCCTCTTGCTGGCTGTTGTGTAAATGCAGCTGTTGAGTTATTAAAATGCACTCTGCCATGATCAGGAGTAAGGAAACTCTGAGTCTTTACTACCTTATTTTCAAACATGGGAGGGTGTTTCAGTAATACATTTGAACAGAAGAACACTTGCCTTGACAGGCAACCCCAGGAGAGGCCAGAAATTGTCTTTACTTTCTTTAGCTTAAAGCATGAGCCTCTGGTAAAGTATAAAGGGGGTCAGGACCAACCAAGGATTCCTTCTGTGCAGTCAGCAGATAAAACTAGAGTGAGTATAGCTCTGCAGAGTGCAATTTAAAAAGAATGGTGCCTTTCATTCTACATCCTAGCTGTGAAGGTGGGAGAGTGTGAGTGATGGACTTGAGAGATCTGGATGATGGTAAGGAAGGAGGTGGAATCTGTGGATTTTTGGCCTGTGAAAAGATTTACTTCCTGCCAGAAGTGTTTGGGCTTTGCCTAACAGAACAAGTTGTTTGTTTGAAATACTTGATTTTGTTCCTGTGGATGGCTTGCTTACCTAGGTTGCATAGAGAGGTAAAGACAGATTTTCTGGTGAGGGGTTTTGTTCCCATAAAGACCACACATTGCCCCTAAGTTTCAGCAGAGCTTTCAGTTAGGTGGTTAATGAGGAGGGTGTGTTGTATTTGAAAAGGTACTGTGTAAGAAAGAGAAGAATTTGTCTTTAAGTTTAAAGAGAGTATGTGTAAGAGCTGTGACAGCTGGGCTGGGGTCTGTAAGTTGGTAATGGGAGACCTGTTGACAGTTGCTTGGTGTTTTTTGAAATTTTCTATATTGGAGGTGGATCTGGGTCTGAAAGTACCTAGTTTGGGAGGCAGCCTTTGTGACTGGTGGATAATTTGGAAGGTTATTGTGTAATTGTCACTGAATGAGAGTGGAAATTCTGAAGATAATGTGAAGGTTACTCATGATTAATAGATTAAGGAGGAAGTGACTGTTGACTAGGAGATTTGGATGGGTAGAGTCATTTACCAACTGTATAAGGTTGATATTGGATAGGAATTCAGCAGTTTCATTTCCCAGTAGGTAGTTTAGGTTAAAATCATCTAGAATAACAATCCCCTGGATTCAATAAACTCTGTGTAGGAATAGTGGTATTCCTACATGGAGTGAATGGTGTTCACGTCTGCATCCCCCTCTCAGCAGAGCACCTTTCATATTAATGAAGGCGCTCTACTGAGATGGATTTGTGGACACAAACACTGAATGAGTGCAAGGGGCATGTTGCAGTAGTGCTTGCAGATCCGTAACACTCCCCCTGTACTTTTTAAATGCTTTCAGTGTCCACACACACTGAAAGCAAATGAATACAATGCAATGCAATGCAGGGAGTGTGTGACAGGAACTGTAAGACACCCTCTGCACTGTCAAAGTGCTGTACAGCACTTTACAATATAATTGTGCCCTTGGACACACACCTCAACCTCTGCCAGCAAGAAATCTGGATAAAGCCATGAAATAAACATGGGACAAATGTCCCAAAATAGGGGAAATTACTAAAATATTGAACGGATAGCCTTAGAAAGTTGATATTAATTATTATTAGTAGTAATATATCTAATGAAAGTGGTTGTATTAATTTTTTTTCCATTATAAGTGAAGTTTAAGCATAGCTGAGTGGGTTTGCACATTGCAACACTTTGCTCAGCATTGCTTAAACATCTTAAAGGCACTAAATACAAATGTATAACTGAAATCTTCAATGGTGAGTTAATGTAGTGGTTAGAATTCCGGCTTTGCGTACAGTAGTTCACAGTTCGAGCACCAATACAGGCCATTCATTTTTACATGGGAAAGCATTGTTAAAATTATTATTTTTTTAAACGATGTACTAATTGATATTTGTTAACCAGTGTAGTGTAGCCGGTCCAAAATTGCAGTGTCAGTGGATATATGATGTGAAATCCCCCATGTAAACACAAGTGTCCCATACAGTACAGTCACACTCCAAGGTAATGTAATCAAAGCACATAGGGGTATGTCATGTAAAGTAAAATATATACACCTAATAATATGTCACTAATGAGTAATTAATATCTAATATGTGACTATACATTAAATGAAGAGTGAGCACTGCTTAGCAGTGCTAAGCTCCATTTAGCTGGTCTGAGCATTGCTTAGAAAGTATAATTCTAAGCACCATTCAGCTCAGCTAAGCCGAGTTGACCCACTGCTAAGCACCGCTTAGCATTTGCCACTTTAAGCACAGCTCAACTCAGCCTAACAGGTTGGTGCATTGCTCTGCTTAACTCAGCATTTTTGAAAATGGTTCAATGACAGCAAAGGGCAGGAATATGGCCTTATTTATACTGCACAGGCAGGAATACATGCAAAACCTGTTGTAGTTTGATCACTGCAGAAACTATGTCTGGAGTTGGAGATGGAGCGTGCTTTTGGGCGCAGCGTTGGGGCATTTTGTAGTCCAGGATCATGGCTGGGATCCTTGTGCAATACCATGATGACAGACTGCTGCAGGGCCAGTACCAGGGCTCCAAATACAAATCTGAGGCCTGGGACCATCTGGCACATGACCTCACCAGTGCCACGGGAATCCCCCGAAATAGTGAGCAGGTATGACATCACTATGCTGACCTAAAGTGGAGGAAGGGAGAGCTCTTGGCCCAATGGATCCAAGATGCTCGAGACAGCAATGCTCAAGTAGTTTGTAAGTGTTTCACCCATAGCTTTACCAAATTCTAGCCTGAGTATGTGATAGACAGTATGCATAATGATTGTTTTCTTCCCCTACAGCTGCAGAGGTGAGAGCTAGTAATGTGGAGGTCCATGCGGACAGACTGGCGAGGCTGTGCTGAGAGTGTGGTGAGTACAGCTCTATCTTGTAGTATATAGTGCAATAAATAAGAAGGAGTACATTATTTACTGTCAGTAGGTATAGTGTGTTCTGAATGTACTGAATAAATAAAGTTTATCAGATCAGTATTGATCTACAGGATATGCAGTACTACTGAATGTAGAATCTGAACTGTAATAAAACACTATGTCATGTTACTCAAATAAAGATTTATACCACAAACATTTGTGTTTAATCTGGTATGTTTCTGAAAAAATAGAATGTGTACAGGTGCTTCACAGCAAATATGGCTTTGACAGCATGCATTGACTGAGGTTGTTCTGATAACCAGCAACCGAGTTATATGACTACATCCTGATAGTCAGTCACACAGTACTCTGATATATGATGGCCACAATCACAGTGTACTTGGGCCTCTGACACAGACAGAAAGCCAGTACACAGAACAATAAATGCTGCAAATGTCACATGTGATTGTACAGATTTCCACAGAATGTCCAGGGTTATGGCTCATATTTATGGTCTATTCCTCATAACAATTGCAGTATTCTGCTAAATCACTGGGATGATATCAGGATGGAGGTCACCAAACAGTAATACACATTTTTGTGTCAGACTTCAAATCCCTGACACTGAATATCTAAATAAACAGTGTTACTCTTTGTGAACCTTTGTCCACACATTTTGTTGTGCTGTGTCCACATTTCCTGTGCTAACAGGTTGAGAGGTATGCAGACATAGCATGCAAAACTGTGGACACAACACATTAATCCAAACAGTGGACAGTATTTCCACCTACCCTCTGTGATGCTGTAGTTCCTACACCTCCATAGTGTCACACAGGCTAGGAAAAGTGGCAAGGCCCACATGAAGGCCTTAATTATAACACCGTGTTGCCATGACATTGGCTAATATGAAGGCAACCCAGCTGTTCTGGATGCAATTAACAAATGGGAGTGACAAACCGGTGCACAGGCCATCAACTCTTCATGAGCATTACCTACAAAAGGCAAGCTGATGCCTATGCTAAACAGGTCTGATACTTTCATCAAGAAGACAGACTGTGACTATTCACAACACCTTTTGCGGATTTATTCTGAAAAAGGGGTACAGCTCTATACCAGGTATGTCAAACAATTAAGTATCTAATGGAATGCCGATGGGGGGATGCAGTCATGGGAAATAGGAATTTAAACAGTAGCTCTCAACAACACTTCTGGGACTGTCATGTTGCATGTTAATCTGCTGCCCAGCACCTACAGCCATCCCTGATGGCTATGTCTGCAGCATACCTCTGAACCTTACAGAGTTTTGCAGAATTTCCTGACATTTGCCTCACAATGTTGCCCATGTTTTCCATAAAAGTTGTTTTTCTGGCAAATTAATGGCAAATCATGAAGGACTGCATTTAGAAAATAATGATGTCTGGTAGTGCAGATGTCAGACACCTGTGAGTAGGTCACCTTACACCACATATGCACTGTTCTCTCATATTGTGTACATCAGATGTTCCTGGATTGTCCAGATGCACCTGTAGTACCACTCACCTATTTGCCAGATGTAGGCTGGATGAGCTGGTACTATAACGTTGCCCATAGAGGGCACCCAGCAATCAATGGAAGTGATGTGTGTGGACACATAACAACACAGTCTGTCACAGCAGTCAGGACATTTCTGATAGTCCTGCTAACATCTCAGGTTACTAGGCTATGAGCCATGAGCAGCCATATGCTAGGCTACATGTTAACCCATGTGTATGCAAGGCAGCAGCTGATGTCCCCATCCAACAGGGACACAGATGATGTCCCAAGGGTGTATGTGCTGTTAACCATCCATTTCACTAGGTTACACCTGCAAAGGTGTTGGTAGCTACCCTGCCTGATGTGGATATGGTGCCCATTCCACTTCAGGGTGAGTGTGTGTGACACACATGTGAGCTGCCAACAAGGCCAGTCCAGTGTGTGTGTGTGTGTGTGTGTGTGTGTGTGTGTGTGTGTGTGTGTGTGTGTGTGTGTGTGTGTGTGTGTTGACACAGTGAAGCATGACCTGCATTCCTGCAGCCAGGAGCCCCAGCAATGTGGAAACCATGATTTCCTCACATATCATCAGTGAGGTCACTCCTGGGGAGTATGTATGACACTGGTAGAAGGTTGGCCTTATAGCCTATAGGTGTATGGTATACATTTGATGGCCTAGTATTCCCTGGTGGGGGAAACTCCATGATGTCCCCAGCTGCTGCATGTGCTGTGTGATGTGACTGATGAATGGTAGATTATGCACATTAATGGTCCTCAGTGGGGGGAACATGACACATCAGGATAAGTGGGGCAAAGCATGCTGTAATGGTGGTATGTTCTCAATACTCACACACATGTTGTACTGGTAGATGGCAGGGGTATAATGTGGGTGTTAGCGGTGGATAGTGCTAGCAAATGTGGATGTGTATGGACTGTACATGATGTAAGGCAATGCATGCGGTGCTGTGATGTGTTCCCCCGTTCATGTCTTCCAGGTGGGATGTATCATAGATGTTGTCCACCATACACAGAGGCCGAAACTGCAGTGATCTTGGAATCCCTGAGACTACATCACAGGGTACTGTTGGGGAAAAGCCAGCATACATGTAAGGCCCCAGTGGTCATCACGTAAATTCTGTAGCATTCATAGAGACAGCCTTTGCATACCTGGATGAGTATGTCAGGTGAAATTGCTTTTGTGGGTGGGGTTTCATAATGCACACAAGTAGACACCTATAGTGAATGCCAGTGATTTGGGTAGTATCACAGCTTGTAATGTACATGTTCATAAATGCACATTTTTATCCTGTACCAGTGCCACATGTGTATGTGTTGAGGGACATGGCTGACCTATGTGGGAGTTAACATAGACTTTACAGATTCAGCAGATGTCTGCATAGGTGCATAGCAGACTGGCCATGCTGCTAATGTATTGCTTTACTGACTGAGGACTGTTCAGAGGTAATGTTCACCTTTTAGCTGGATGCGATCCCTTCACCTATGTGGTGAACCACAAAACAAGCAATTCCTGATGACTGCCAATATTTGGTGCCTGAATGCAACTATGTTGCCATCCTGGGTATCCCATCACAGTCTGTTTGTTTATGGGATTGATGCTGATGTGGAACATAGTGGGGACATGTACTTTATGTATGGCATGCTGACACTGTTGTCTGCATACAGCTTGAGGCTGGGACCTTGAGAGCATTCCACTCCCACTGTATGGCTCATCGCAGTGTGTCAACAGCAGTTTGTGGTTCAATGACAGAGTGCAACATACTTACAGTTCACACAGCCTTAGGCTGTATCTACATATGTGGGTGGAGCCAATTAGCATTCATGCCTATATACTTGTGGATTATTGGGGACATCAGGTAGTCACAGGGCCTTCACATTTATACATATTGCACACACATAAGTGACAATGAATGGCTTTGCAACATTATCAAATGTGGAGTGTGGGAAATGACCTGTAGTAACGTGATAGTTGGCAAAACGTACCATGTCCATGGAAAGTGCAACACACAGGACTTCCTCTGGTGTGCTACTATGACACCTTCATTGTGTGACATTACCTTAGCTTACACTATTTGTCATAACATTAAGGTGCTTCTGCTGTGCAATAACTGCTCTATGCAATCAGTACAGGACCATATGGCATTTTTGTTGTCCTACACTCTTGGGACCTCTTTATTGTTTCAGTTGTTGTCACAGGTCACATCTTGGCAAACATGGACTGCAACCTGCAGGGTACTACAGATGGTGGCCATACCCGTGACCTCTGCATATGTCTGCAGATTGTCTTGATGTCTGACACATACTTTCCTTCCATCTGTCATAAAGTGTGGTTTTTGGGTGAACTGTGGGAAAACCATGGCAGACTAACAATGCAGACTGATGACAGCTATTGTCGACACATACACTTTGGAAAGTGCATTCACATGCACAACCTGTTCTGGTATCTACTTTCCATGCATGTCACAGCAATATGTGAAGGTTGTGCTCAATGTTTGGTATTTGCCCCATTTTTCTATATGGATTTAACCAGATGTCTTTCTATGGAGTGTTGAGAGGTATGCTGGTGGCCATAACACAGGTAGACTGATGCAAGGGGATGTACGTACATACACACACACACACACACACACACACACACACACACACACACACACACACACACACACACACACACACCCACACTCATGACCTGCCCTTGCTGATAGCAGAACCTGAACCTGACTAGTTGTACAAATGATAATGCTGTATACATAACACAAACACCACAGAGCTACTATAGTGTTGCAGCGTCTGCCACTACTATTGAAGTGGGTGGCAATTGCAAGGGCTGATAGGATTGCCAGTGGTGGGTTCACAGGCCGTTAACATGGTATAGCCATCTGAAACACAGACACACAGCTGCATGGGGACATGCATTGAAACACACATTACCACAGAGTTGACACTTTTCCTATTATATGACCTACCTCTGTAGTTATGTACAATACAGACTGATATGACTATTGCATGTGCCACAGTGCCTTTGTGTTAGAAAATGTGTGATTCTGCTTGTAATGCAGATGCCATCAACTGGCTCTTTAAAGAAATGCCATGGGGAGGGGGTCAACGGGCCTTAAAATGGTATAACCAACACACACAACAGCCACAGGGGAAATGCTTCCCATACACACACACACACACACACACACACACACACACACACACACACACACACACACACACACACACACACACACACACTAGTATAGTAGGCTGCACTGTGATTCAAACACCTATCTACCTACATGTATGTACTAAAGTGCTGCCTATTTATCACATGTACCACAATGCTTATGGGCTGATAAGTGTCCAAAGGCACATCTAAGGTGAATGACTTCAGCAGCCCTTGTAAATTAGGGTAATGGGAATGAACTGGGTGGAACAGGCCTCAAAATGGTATAACCAACACACACAGGATATGGTTCTCACCCACACACATGCAGTATCACAGTTGTCAATATTGAGATAAGAACCCCTACCTATCTAGTTATTTGTACTACAGTGTTATGCAGTTATTGCATGCACCACATAGCTTACAGGGCTGAAGAGTGTCCAAGGTACATCTAAGGTGAATGACATCAGCAGGTCTTCTAAAGTAGGGTGATGGGAAGTGTACAGGGTGGAATAGGCCACAAAATTGTATAACCAACACACACCCACGCAGTATCAAAGCTGTCAGTATTGAAATTAGAACCCCTACCTATCTAGTTATTTGTACTACAGTGTTATGCAGTTATTGCACACACCACAGAGCTTATAGGGCTAAGTAGTGTCCAAAGGTACATCTAAGGTGAATGACATCAGCAGGTCTTTTAAAGTAGGGCAATGGGAAGTGTACTGGGTGGAAAAGGCTTCAAAATACTTTCACCTACAAACACTTGCCAGGACTGAGATTAGAACCTCTACCTATCTAGTTATTTGTACTAGAGTGTTATGCAGTTGTCACACATGCCATGGAGCTTATAGGGCTGAGCAGTGTTCAAAGGTACGTCTAAGGTGAATGATGTCAGCAGGTCTTCTAGATTAGGGCAATGGGAAGTGTACTGGGTGGGAAAGCCTTCAAAATACTTTAACCTACAAGCAAACACACACACACACACACACACACACACACACACACACACACACACACACACACACACACACACTTACAAACACACATTTGCCAGGACTGAGATTAGAACTCCTATTTATCTAGTTATTTGTACTATAGTGTTACGCAGTTATTGCACATGCTATGGCCCTTATATGGCTGAGCAGTGTCCAAAGGTACATCTAAGGTGAATGATGTCAACAGTGCTTCTAAAGTAGAGCAATGGGAAGTGTACTGGGTGGGAAAGGCTTCAAAATACTTTCACCTACAAACACAAACACACTTACCAGGACTAAGATTAGAACCCTTACTTATCTAGTTATTTATACTATAGTGTTATGCAGTTATCACATGCGGCACAGAGCTTATAGGATTGAGCAGTGTCTACAGGTACATCTAAGGTGAATGACGTCAGGGGCAATGGGAAGTGTACTGGGTGGGAAAGGCTTCAAAATATTTTCACCTACAAACACACATACACATTTACATTTGCCAGGATTGAGATTAGAACCCCTACCTATCTAGTTATTTGTACTATAGTATTATGCAATTATTGCACCCACCACAGAGCGTATAGGACTGTCAAGTGTCCAAAGGTACTTCTAAGATGAATGACATCAGCAGATCTTGTAAGGTAGGGCAATGGGAAGTGTACTGAGTGGGAAAGGCTTCACAATACTTTAACCTACAAACATGCACACACGCACACACACACATGCACACACACACACATGCACACACACACACACACACACACACACACACACACACACACACACACACACACACACACACACACACACACACACACACACACACACACACAGAGGCGGGTGATAGTTCATAGGTTCATAGGTTCATAGGTTAGTACTAAGCTAACTGCCCTTGCGAGCCATTTTAAGCCTAACCAGTTATCCCTTGTGAGACTCAAACCATGCACCTTGTGTTTGTAAGGCAAACACCTTAACCATTAGGCCACTCTCCTCAGTACTGTTACAACCCCTACCTCAGTACTGTTACACAATGGAGCTCACCTTCATGCTGGCACATGTGACTGGTTGCAACTGGTATGCAGTTGTCTGCAGCAGGACATCACTCTATGCCTTTCAGGGTATCCCTGTCTATGACTCACTCTCTCTCTCTGTGTCTCCCTGTCTCTATCTCTCTCTCTCTATCACTTTGTCTGTCTCTCTCTCTCTTACCCATGTCTACGTGTATGTATGCTTGAAATATTGTTATATGTTGCCCATATATATGTCTGTGTATCACATGCAACAGATGCAGATATATCACATATGGGCCACCTACAGCTAGCTGAGGGTAATCCTGTCTGATGGGTGTGGGTAGAGACAGTTAAGGTGTACATAGCTGTCTGTATGCAAATACATATATGCACAATACAGTTATATAGTCCGATGTGGGTTTAGACATGGGCTATAATTCTCTAGGTTTAGGAGCATGCCCAGTATGACCTTCTATAGTAAGAGTGGTACTCGATTCCAGAGATAGTTGTACTCAGGTCCAGGGTTTTGTGTGATACAGCCATACCTCTCAACCTGTTAGTGCAAGAAATCTGGAGATAGCCTGCCAAAATGGGGGGACAATGGCACAAACATAGGGAGATACTGTAAATATTGCTCTTATAAATGTAGAAAGTTGCTAGAGTAACAGGTTTGTTTTAGCAGACATTTTCTGACATATATGACGTCTGACACTGAAGTGTATTGTGTCATTACTTACTGACAGAAATCCTCAGATCATCACAGTGATTTACATGAGAAACACAAATTGTATGATGCACAGACCAAAATTATGAGACAAACTATAGACAGTCTTGCCTAATCCAGCCAGTTGAGAGTTGTGGCTACAGCTGATTGGCTGATGAAGCTGTGTAAACAGTCCAGCACTGCAGTGATATACTGGCTGGGGATCTCCTGCTTGTGTGGTATTCTTCTTAACTGAAAAGTTATATCCTGATGTGGGTACAGAGTGCATTCTACTGAGCAGAGATGTCCATTATCTGTGTGGTATATTTCACATAACATTGTGATTTCCAGGTATGTCAGTGGCAGAGCAATATAGAGTAATGTGGTGACAGACATTTGTTGATAGGTTGATAGGTTGATATGAGATTACTAGGCTATTGGCCCTGAAGCCCTTATAACCCTCACAGATGAGAGTGTAGCCCATGTTAAGACATGTCAGCACCCAGAGCCCCTGTCCAGCAGGGACACAGGTTGACTCACAGGACTGTGTCCCATACACTATACACAGAGCACTTCACAAGGGGTATTGAGGTACTCAGCTTGATGTGGACAGGGAGTGTATTCCACAGATGGGGGAGTCTGTGGGGCACATATCTGTCACACCAAACCCTGTTGATATCACAGACCAGGTCGATGCTGTGCCTACAGGTTAATTGAGTGGGCCTTGATGTCTAGATGTGCAACACTCCCATCAAGGCAGGGTCTGGATTGCTTTGTATGCTAGACAGAGGTCACCTCTGAGGAGTCTGTATGGAAACGAGTAGAGGGACACTGCTTTTAGCCTATTTGTATAGGGTAGGTGTTTGAGGTCCTGGATTCTCTCGGTGAGGAACCTCTGTGGTCACTCCAGCTGCTGCATGTGCTTTGTGAGATACATGCCGAAGGGGTGTTGTACAAAATAATTGGCCTTATAAGGTTAGAATACATGGATCTTATGACCTCTTTATCACTGGACGAGATACCCTTACTTTTGAGATGGCCAATCTATGAAGCTTTCTGTACAACAGAAGCTACATGGTACTCATAATTCAGGTTGCTATCAACCTGGGTGGCCAAATGCCTCACTACTGATTGTGTATGTAGGACATTGTTGTTAATGTGATAATATGTGGGGATGTCAGTCTCCCCAAAGGGGATGATGATGCATGTGCAGACATTCAGCTTGAGGCCATGTTTCTGGCAGCAGTCATTTGTTTTGGTGAGACCTTGTTGTAGGACGTCCACTTCTCTTTGGGTATTGCTGACTGTTCCCAGCTTGCAGTCATCTGTCAACTTGGTCAGCCATAGGCAATATTTTTGGCCTGCACCTCAGGGAAGTATATCCCATATACCAGAGGCCCCAAGACCGATCCCTGAGGTATGCCACTCATTACAGGTGTACTGCTTGAGTTGGCTACTCCTGTTATGATTATGTGGGTTCTATCAGTGAACCAGTTTGCTACCCATCTGGTAACATATGGATTAATGCCTAGTTGACAGAGTTCATGTACTATGGCCAGGTGGGGAATAGTGTGTAAGGCTTTGTCCAAGTCAAGGTGGCTGGTGTGCACCATCTTTCCCTCATTCATGCCTTTGTTGGCTGTTCGAGGAAAGTCAACCAGATTTCACTGACGTACCTCCCCTTGAGGAAGGCAGATCATGTGGGGTCAAGTATTTGGAGTTTGCCAATGTCCCTGTTAATGAGGTCCATGATAATCCATTGGATGGCCTTGCAGATCAGGCTAGTTAGGCTGATGAGTCTTTAATTTCCTGGATCGGTGAACACTCCACCTTTGTGTAAAGGGATGAAAGTGGCTGTCTGCCACTCGGCTGTGACAAAGGCAGTACTCTGGCTTTGGTTGAGTAGGGTGAATAATGGTGCTGCCAGTTCATGCCTGAGTTCATGTAGGTTGCAGCCTGGGATGTACTCAGGCCCCATGGAGGCTGTCTTCTTGGCTTTGAGAGGGCACTGATGACCTGTTCCCTGGTGATAAAGGTTGGGTGGTCAGGTACTGGGGATGTCCTGCTTTACTGATGTGGGGGGGGCAGAGGGGAGACATTTCCACTGAATCTGTCAGCCAGTAGATTGGCTATATATACATTATATGTGTATGTGGTGTCCTTGACCACCAGTTCTGCACAGATCGTGGAGCTTCCTTTGGGAATGCAGACATATGTGAGGAAGGCCTTATGATTGTCTGTCTTAGATGTGGGCAATTTGGACTCAGAGTTGCCTTTAGAGGGTTTCACTGGTGCTCTTATTTGTTTGTAAAGGCTAAGGGGTGATTACTTCCAATTGTGCACCTGCTCCTTCTCGGTCCTGGAATGCAATGTCATCCTTTTGTTATATAGTTCCAGATGTTTCCAGACAGGTTAACTCTCCCTTGCGGACGATGATGCTGTCCTGTCAGGTATTTTTGATTTCATGCATCTCTATTTATATATGCTGGTGTAGTACTTCTGTGTACATTTGGATGTTGGTGCATGTTCTTCCTGTGAAGTAGGGGGCTGTTTAGCTGTTTATACCAGCCCTCTGGTAGTTGTGATCAGCTTAGGAGACATTTTCATTTTACCATGGCTAGAGGGGGGTCAGGAGAAATGGCAATATCAAATGTGACCACTTTTTCGATGGATCTTGCAGGGAGGATGACACCGTAGGGGTGCTACAGTGGTTAATCATGTTGGTAACTGCCAAGTCCAACATATGTATCACATCTTGTGGGGTATCACGTAGCTGTCCTAAGGATTTAGCATTGATAATATGGAGGAATCTCTGTGCATGTCTGTTTTGGGATGGTTGGTTTTCCAGTCAATGGTTGGGTAATATAAGTCAGCCAGGATCAGGATAAAGGGTTGAATCTTGATAGATTTGTAGAGGGCCAGATATGTGGGGTGGGTACCCTGAGTCAGATATGTTGGCCTCTAGCTACCTATAGTTTGCATAGGGGTCTTGTCAATGGTTAGCTGCACTTGGAGTGTCTCGTGTGTGTCACACTGTTTGACCAGCCTGGAAGAGTGTGTGTCTGTCTAATATCCATTTATACTCCACCTCCTTTGGCTTTGCTGCCCACATTCTGGGGTCTGGCTGTGTGATAGGATGAGTGATCATGTAAGGATGTGTTGCTCTCCGCAGCTGGGGCCCAGGTTTCTGTGAGTGCACAAATGTCATCATCTTCCAGGGTTACGAATGCTTGCAATGAGTGCATTTTCCTGTTTAGACTCCTAACCTTTAGCGGCATGGCCTTTAATTTGCGTTTTGTTGAGTGTTTTATGTTGATAGTATGGACCCCATGACTTTCCCTAAAAAGGCACTATGGGGGAAGCAAGGGCCTTTTCCAGAGGCCTGAAGGCCAAATGAGACAGATGCAGGCCATCTCTAGCAAAGCAGCATAGTCTATTGATCATATGTTCCCAGACTGCCAGGCAGTGGCTCCCCCTCGGATGGCAGTAAGCAAGCCGTTTGTTACTGACAATCATTTTCTGTTTGTATGGATGCATCATTCTGGCTGACGGTAGAATGCTTCTTAAAGTAGGCTGAATCATGTCTGTCTTCCTATAGTCCAGGGAGGTTCATCTGACGTCGTTCAGACTGCCATGGACTAGGACAGAGTCATAACAGGACCTGTTGTGGAGTGACTAAAGTGCATGTGTGATATGGCAGATTCTGGCACCTGACAAACAAGTAAGAATGACTTTCTCCTTATCCAACCTGGTGAGAGACACATCTGTGTGTCTCACAATGGAGTCTCCTATGAGAAATATGTTGGGTGTATTGTAAGGCCTTAGTGTTTGTGAGACACTGGTGTGTGGACTATGCATGGTCTGTGGTATGTAGGTTTGTGGAGTTCTCATGTGCTTTTGCCTCTGAGGTGTTCTTTGTTTGGGTTTTTGTTTTATTGAGGACTTCCACTTATGTGGGTGTGTGTTGTGTAGTTGTGGGTGATATTTACTGACTCCATACAATGCAGGGCACCTATGTTACTGCACAATTTGTTCTGGTGTGCACATTGTCCATTTGACTGGCCAGTGGTTCCCCTTCCCCTTATGTGTGTCTCTTTGTCCTTCTGTAGTCCAGTCACAGGCTTTGACACAGTGGCTACTATGTATTTGTATCTCTGGTGTGAGTGGGGTAGATGCTGTAACATCACACACAGGGTTATGGACTTCACACCTCTGAGTGTACCTATTTAGCAGGTTGTCCATCATTGCACCACTACAGCTGCTGTGATCCTCAGATGGTTTGTGTTGCTATGTTATTATGAGGCTACATGTTGGCCCTAGCTGTCAAACCATCACAGACTGACATCTGGACAGGCCCATATATGACAGTCAGATACAGGCCAACATATTTATTTTATTTATTTTTATTTTACATTTGTTTACTGGGTAGTCCGACTGGACACAGGTCCATTTTCAGTGGAGGCCTTTGGAGAAAAGCTCCATAGTAAGTACCAAAATTAAACAATATGATTAACAATTCTGAAGAAGCAAATATGAGAAAACCAACATAAAAAACAATATGAAGAAATACATGAACAACAATACGAAAAAATACTGTATAACCAAATATGGAAAAACAAGAGATATATATACAGAGAATAAAACATAGTTAACCATAGATATTCATGTGATAAGTCTACAATTTCCATAAACAGTTAGAGTTTCATAAGATTGTAAAAAGTTATACAGTGGTTGAAGTAGGCAGTGAGTTTTATGGAGTGAATGAACAGAAGGAATTATGTGATGCAAGGGCATAGCCATTTTTCCATTAAGTGTGATTTAAGTGAGTTTTTAAAATGGGTAAGAGTTGAGGCAGAAATCAGAGCAGAAGGGAGGTTATTCCAGGTTCTAGCTATGGTGTGAGAGAACACAGCTTTTCCTGTGGTATTGTTAGCTTTTGAGATACAGAGTAGAGATTTGTCGGATGAGTGGAGAGAACGATTTGTATTATTAGTGGGTGAGGAGTTGGCCTAGTGCTGGGGTTGTTTCAGGATGTCTTACAACATTGTAGGCAATGACTAGCTGGTAGTAATTTAGTAGTTGGGGAAGTTCTAATCATTGTAGTTCCCTTAGAGCCTGGCAGTGGTGAGTTCTGAAGGTGGAGTTATTCGCAAATTTGGCGATTTTATTATAATATGACTCAAGTCTGGCAAGGTCAAGTTTTCTGATTTTGGTAAGGATAGGAACAGCATACATTAGAATGGACAGTAGGTGAGTTTGGACAATGATAATCCGAGCTTGTCTTGTGTCTATATAGTGTTCCCATTTTTTTATGGATTTTGTGATTGTTTGTGAAATATGGATGTCAAAAAGTAGGCTTTTGTCAATTTCAACACCCAGGAGTTTGGTGTGGTCAGAGGGAGAGATAATAGTGCCATTTTTGGAGTAGACAGTGAAGAATAGAGGGGTAGGCATGGTTTTGTTGGAGGTGAAAAGTAACAATTTAGTTTTATTAGGGTTTAGGATAAGTTGGATTTGAGTGATCCATGTTTCGACAGAGCTAAAAGATTCCCGAGTGAGTTGTTGTAGAGTGGTGATTGATGGTGCCGAACAAATAAGAGTTGAATCATCTGTGTATTGTATAAGTGACACATGCTGTGTGGTGGTATGGAGATTATTGGTATATATGGAGAAAAGAAGTGGGCCTAATATTGAGCCTTGTGGTACACCTATGGTAGCTGGGAGTAAGGGGGATAGTACACCTTGCCATTGGACAGATTGTTGTCTTTCAGACAGATAGCTTTTAAACCATGCTATAGTGAATGGGGCAAAGGTAGTGAGGCCAGGGTGTCAAGTAGTAAGGAATGTGAGACCATGTCAAATGCTTTGGAAAGGTCTAAAATATTGCAGATACAAAGTTGTTATTATTTCTCTGTTGGTTGACTAGACTGGTGAAAGAGAATACATGGGGACAGGGTAAAAGTGAACACATGGGGACAGGGTGTTAGTAATGTTCTGCCAAACATAGACAGTTGGGAGTCCTGTTTGATATTTGCTTGCTTTTTCTTATGGGTATGACATCTGCTTCTCCACTGTCTGCCATTGATGTTTTGACATGAACCTTTCTTGTTTTGCAAATAGTTTTGCAGGCAAATGCAATGTTAGGACAAGCAGAACAGATATATGAGGCATACTTGTGGTCCTTCTGTGATAGGCTGTCATTCCAGGGGCATGTATGGTGACCAGTGACTTGTCAGTGCTGACACAGTATGGTGGCAGCCATTTATAACCTGGCAGTACACTGACTTTCAGGTACCTGCTGTCCTACTAGGCACCATACCTCTCAACCTCTTAGAGCCAGAAATCGGGAAAAAGCCATAAATAATTGGGGGACAAAGGCACAAAAATAGGGGCAATTTTTAAATATTGTCCTTACAAACTTAGAAAGTTGATACAATGACAGGTTTTGCATTAGCATGCATTTTTTTCTAAAGGATATGGAGTCTGAAACTAAAATCTGTCATTATTTTCTGACTTTAGTCTTTAATGATTTGCCAGTGATTTGCCAAAAAAACACAATTTCATGAAAAACAGGCCAAGAATATGATGCAAAAATCTGGACATTCTGCAAAAATCTGTACAGCTGAGAGGTATGCTAGGCACTGTGTAGGTTACTTTAAGCTGTGTACTGTCCATATGTGTGGACCCCTGTCCCTGACTTGTCCATCTTTCCTGCAATAACAGATATTGACTTCTGGATAGTGTGTACAACTTCTACCATAGGTGTAGCTGACATGCAAAATAGTTGGCACAGAACGTCTTGGAACATGGACCCTGTCAACCACAGTACTGTGCCTAGGCCACTAAGCCACAACAGCCAAGAGTAAGTGCTGCCCACTTACTGACAGGATTAACAATGCATATACATAGCTCATTGACCCTGCATATTGTGGGCATGCAACAAGTTATCAAGTTGATTGGGACAGCCCTGAGAATATGTGCTTTGATGTGGAAGTGAGTGCAGTCTATGGCACCCAGTACCTAGTGCGCTACATGATGGAAGAGACATATATTGCTGGTCCTCTGCTCAGGGGTCCTGGGGAAATAAATGTGCTCACTGGCATGTCTTAGCATGACATACAGGAACTGGTGGAGTACTTTGGATGCAGATACTTGTGAGACCCCCATGATGTCCCCAGTTGGTCTTTGGAAAGTACCTGTAGCTAGTATTCTTAAGGCTACACATACCGTGGTTTCAACTGGGATGGGTTCCCCTCTGTTGGCTCTGTGTCTAAGGTGAGGTTGGCAGAGCTCAATGAGTTGTTGTAGTGTTTCCCTGTCCACCATGTAATGCTCTAGTATATCCAGCTCATGTAGCCCCTGAAAGGTTACCGTGAGTCTGACCACTCTCCTCCTCCTCAGTCTGGGCCAGTTGTCAGCATCATCCTCATCATCACCCTCAGTCTGAAGCAAGTAGAGGTGTAGCAAATCAGCATTAGCCCCTATAATTTTGTCAGTTAAATTTCCCAAGTGTGTACTCCAATGGTGCAGAGTTTGTGGGAAAAAACAGACTGAAGGGTGTTTGCATAGTTTATACTGGTGTGCTGCAGATGCTGCCTATGTGATTGGCTGACTACGATACATTCCACCTGCCAGCTATATTATTGAGGGGTTTGAATGGGCCACTGTGAGTGGCAGAGGCCTTATTACCTATTTGAAGTTGACTGCCTTTATTCTGCTATTTCCCTTTTTTTCACATTTCTGCCGCTTTTGAGCCCTGCGGCAAGCCATGCAAACTGTTTCATTTAGTGTAAACATTGCTGAGCAGTAAGGGCCCTCCCTTGGACAAGAACACGGTCATCAGTTCCTAAACCAGCTAAGCACAGCTAAGCACAGCTCAGCAGCCTCATACACACCCCCTTGCTTAGTTGTGCTTAGCTGAGCTCAAATAGAAGCCGCAGAGTTCCAATGTGCTTACACCAAGCATGACACACCCCCTTTTCATGTCAGCTGCTTCTTCTGCTTACACCACTGCATTATAGCTCCTACATGGTTAGGTACCCACGGACATGGTCTCCCATTTTGTTATTCAATATATTTAGCTCATTTACATACCCCTACTAGCTTATACGCTAGTTAAACCACTACACCAGAGCCTATGTCCTTAGCAACCACTGATACCTGTCATTGTTATGAGTCTGCATGCTGCCCAGTATAATGGCAGAATTAATGTTTCACATTTACTTGCCTTTTTACTAATTTTTAAAAATTTTCTGCAGGATCACGTTTGCGTGCCTCTGCGCTCTGCTTAAACACCCGGAATCTGCAAAAAAAAAAAATTTTGATTTTTACAATTTTTCAACAGTTTGGCATGCCAGTGGCCATAGTTTTGGCCACTGGCATGCTAATGAGCATAATACATGCTTTACATTAAGATGCCATGCCCCACATTTTTATTTTTGCATTAAGCAACCGCATACATTTCTGCTGTGGACACGGCTCCAACACGGATGCCTGTCTACTTCCTGGATTGCAGATTCACCTCATTTGCATGGTTCTCACTAGCAAATGAGGTGATTTGCATTATTACATTATGTCCATGCCAGAATAGTGCTGGGAGGCCCTTGCATGCCCCAAGCCTTGTTTACTGGATCGCACAGGCTCCAAACTCTGTGATCGAGCCATGCCACTATGGCTACATGGTGTGTAGGCTTTATTGAATCCTGGGGAATATTTTTTTAGCTGTGGAAAGTTGAGGTGGAGAATAAGGGTTTTAAAGTTGTTAATAGAGGCTAGATGAGAAAAGTAAGCAACTGCTGTCAGAAGGTGACTTTTTCCAGTAAGGACACCTTAGAAGGATCCAGTTGGGGTCAGTATCTTTAGGAGGTATTTGCTTGAACTATGATAGTTGAGTTAAGGTGATTATAAGAATGAGTGTGGCTCCACTTTGCCTTTTGACAGGTCTCATGTCTTGGAGATATTTGTAGGGGAGGAGTGGATGTTGAAAATTAGAGTTGGTTTGATTGAACTGCTAGTGACAACTGTGATATCAGGTGAGTGGGTTGTAAGGAAGGTGTTTATTTTGACAAGTTTATTAAAGATGTTTTGGACATTCCCTAATTCACAGGAGAGGGTGGCAGTGTTCAGAAAAAGTGGTGAATGTTGTGTGGTGGGAGGGACATGGACTGCATTCAGTGCTAGCTCTGAGGAGGAGGGTTATTAGTTGGATGGATACAATTTATAGAATTTAAGGAAGTTTGTGGTGGAGTTGTTTGGGTTTGGTATGTTTGGAGGAGATGAACTAAAGGGACTGTGTAGCTGGAGATGTGTGTGAATGATAGGTGGAGAATGAAGTGTGTAAAACAGTGGGGTAGGTCTTGGGGTTAAAATGGGTGATTGTGGGGCTTTGTGACTTGGGGTTCAAAAATGTTCTGATAAAAATAACATGAAACACAAATGTCTCATTTTAAAAAATGCTGACATAAAATACCATGTAACACGAGAAGTCTCAGTTTAAAAAAAGAACTACAAAAATCTGCTATACTCTCCAGGGAAGCATTTTAATAGTCTCTGAAACCTGACTTAACAGACACAGTCCCCAAGTTCATCACAGCATTTTGACTAGATATAAATATATGAAAGTCAAATTAGGAAGCATTTCATATCATTTTGTACATAGTACTCTTCTTCCAATAGTCTTGTTCAACAGTTCAGTGACCAAGACCATCACTGCACAGCTGATATTTGATAAGCAGCCATTTGAAATTACAGTTTTCTATAGCAGCCCTTATTTAAGGGCTGGTTCAGAGAGTTCCTTCTTAGTGACTTTATTTCAGGTGAACTTAACTTCTCAGACATTAATTGGATAAATAATACTAGCTGATACAGTAATATCTCTCTTGGACATTATTACATATTGTTATGAACTTCTAAGACAGAGAGGGTTTTGAGAGATACTCCCAGTTTGCAATAATTTTCAGACTTTGTTAGCCTTAGGTCTTATTCTTTAGTCTATAGGTCACAGAAGTAAATACTAAACAAACATGGTCCTGGCATTTTCCCTGTGGGGCACTACCAGTCACCTACATGTTCTCTGATACTGCCCCTGCCATCTGCACTGTGTGGGTTTGGTCTTTTATCCAATTTGCTATTTATCTTACCATATAGGAACCTCTTTGCAACACATTTATTTTATTAATTAGGCTAGCATGGAGATGGTGTCAAATGGCATGGCCAAATCAAGGATGGCCGAGGTTATAGTGTGAGCACTGTCAACACCTTGTGTTACCTTTCGGAAGAAATTTACCCATTTCATTGAATTACAAAATAAGTTGCTATGGATTGCTAATGTGATTTTTAATGTCAGTGTCAATCAAGTATGTTATAATTTATTTATTATTTGTTCACAGAGTAAGTGGGCTGTTCTATTAATTCTTTTCAGTCGAAAAGGCAGAAAATATATTAAGAGTTTACTAACCAAAAATATCATATAGACTGAATGAGTAAATGGTAAAATTCAGTACATAATGATAAGATTCAGTGTAGACAGGGTAACCTCAGGATCTTACTAACTAATAATATCATAGACCGAATGAGTAAATGGTAAAATTCAGTACATAATGATACGATTAAGTGTAGACAGGGTAAGATTAAAGAGATCTAGTTGGAGTGCATTGAGATAAGTATAAAGGAAAAATGCAAGCCATGGCACGTATTGCGTACAATGTAATCATACATTTGGAATTTTTTAGCACATTGCAATGATGTGTTCCATGGCTTTTCAAATGAGATTCAAAGGCTGATGCACATATAGTTTCCAGGGCTGGTTTTAGGGCCAACTTTTAGAGTGGCATCACCTGTGCTGTCAGCCAAACTTCTTGGACTGAACCTGTAGCCTCAGGTTAAATAGTTAATGTAGAGGTTCCACCAGGCATGTTTGGTAGGTACTACTTATCAAACAGCTGGATATGGCATGGCAAACATGTAATTAGTCAAGAGCAGCACTTTGAGAACATGTTTTTAGTGATGATGGGCAGCTGAGAGCTACGGCGATTGCTGTGCTTTGGACAGTCATCTTAGGAGGGAAATTGGAACTAAATTTATTTGCTAGGATATTAGCAATGCCCTCAGGGTTTGAGTAGTTTTTGTTATTTAGTATGAGTTATGTGCATTGGTGAGTGTTGTTTCTTAGTTTTTTTAGTATAACATAAGAAGGGTTTGAAATTCTCCTTGGCATCAGATGGCAACCTGAGCTCTTGGGCTGCTTTAATAAATTGAATACTCTTTTTAAACTTCATAGTCAGGTTCCTAATATTTTGCTTGACTTAGAGATCCTTATAACTGCTGTATACACAAATGCATTTTTTGCCTTTTATTGCAAATTTCACTCATGTCAGTGGACCATTAGGGCAGTTTGCTCTTTAATTTCTATTACTATTTGGATCTGGATGGGACTGCTGATTCTATACATTTATTTATGTGGGTATAAAACTCCCTGGTGAATCTGTTTGCTGATAATGTTTGAGGAGATGTTGTTAAAGGTGAATTTTGAAACTTCACTGTAGAATTTGAAGAGATTTGTGCACTTGAAGTCTTATGATTTCCAGTACATTAGTTTCAGGGGCCTTAGATAGTTGGAGGGAAAATGTTACTAATTAACTAACTGTTGGAAACTCCTGGTATTCTGGCTGAAGTGTGATTCTCAAACAATCTGGAAATATATCGCTGACTGGTAAGTATATTTCTTGGAATTTTAACTTTTCAGAGTTCTGCATTGTCTTAATTTTGCCTGACTGAATTATTTTATATATTTTCTGGCATTGTTTTCTGTTTCTCATCTGTTCTGAAACTGTGTTTTTCCTTCCCCCCACCCTATTCTTGTTGTGTTGTTATAGTTGGTGGTTTTGCAGTTTCCCACCCCTACTGTAAATTTGATCTGGGACACCCCTCCCAGTCTGGTGTTCACTCTACTTAATACAGAGAGAACATTTGAGAAGGCCAACCCACTTAGGTTCTTAACCTTGAATTTTTCTTCTTCTCCTTCTCCTTCTTCCTCTCTCCTTGCACTTTACTAAAAAATGCACTTTATTTTGCTTTTGCATCATCTTAAAAGTACTCAGTTGTAGTTATTCTGTTCCATTTATTATTGCTAGGTAGTAGCCTGATTAAATTAAGTTATTCTAAGCCTTTTGGGTTAAGCACTTGGGCTCCAGACCAGTTGTTTTACATTAAGAAGGTTTGTCGTCTGCACTGTTGTGGCAGGACAGGTAGATTACATCCTTCTAAGTTTGGAATTGCTGATTGAAGGCTCAGTGTCTGTTATTTTAAAAGTGTATTAGTTCTGGTTAAAGCACTTGGGCTTCAGGCCAGTTATTTTTCATTAAAAAGGTTTGTGGTCTGCACTCTTGTGGGAGGAGAGGCTAGATTCTGCCCTTCCGAGCTGGGAATTTCTGGTTAAAGGCTTATTGTGCCTGCTTATTTGAACTGTTTTTTTCTGAAATTGGTGCACCTTTTTTGCTGTAGCATAGACTAGATTCAGACATCCTGAATCTAGCTTTGTTTGTATAACTTGAGCACTAATCCAAGCCATCTGTTTTGGAGAATGTTCTCCTGCACACTAATGGCAGGAGTGTGCAGTTAGAACTTGTCTGATTGAAGACTGCTGGAACAGGGATCAGTTTTGAGCTTTTTTACTGGTTAATTGGGTAATTTGTTTAAATCGGTTTGCTTGCTTTCTATTGTTATATAAAAATGCACTTTATTCATCTGCTTTTACTGTATTTGTGTTTCTTCCTACTTCATTACTTTATTTTGCTTTTGCTGCTTGTTCTTAAAAGTACTTAATTGCATTTATTCTGCCGTATTTATTACTGCTTGTTAGTAGCCTGATTAAACTGTAACTGTTATTCTAAGCCTTTGGTTGAAGTACTTGGGCTTCAGACCAGTTGTTTTACATTAAGAAGGTTTGTGGTCTGCATTGTTGTGGCAGGACAGGTAGCTTACATCCTTCTAAGTTGGGAGTTGCTGATTGAAGGTTTAGTGTCTGTTATTCTAAAAGTGTATTAGTTCTGGTTTAACCACTTGGGCTTTGGGCCAGTTATTTTACATTAAGAAGGTGTGGTCTGCACTCTTGTGGGAGGAGAGGGTAGATTCTGCCCTTCTGAGCTGGGAGTTTCTGGTTAAAGGCTTATTGTGCCTGCTTATTTGAACTGTTTCTTTCTGAAATTGATACGCCTTGTTTGCTGTAGCATAGACTAAATTCAGACATGCTGAATCTAGCTTTGTTTGTATAACTTGAGCACTAATCCAGATCATCTTTTTTGGAGAAGGTTCCGCTGCACCCTAGTGGCAGGCGTGTGTAGTTAGAACTTGTCTAATCGAAGACTGCTGGAACGGGGCTCAGTTTTTAGCTTTTTATTGGTTAATTGGTTAATTTGTTTAAATCAGTTTGCTCATTTGCTACTGTTAGATTGCAAAAAAAATACACTTTTTGCATTGCCACTTAGCTATGGTTAAACTATTCCCGGCACCATAAAGTCTGCTCTTCAAATTTTCCCTTAGAACTAGCCAGTTCCTTTTAGCTTTAGCACTCACATCTGTTTCTCTGAGCTCAGCACTTGTTCAGAACTTGTTGTAAGCACTAAATAAGATTCAAATTACTACAGCACTCAACTTTCCTCACTTGTCTAGAGGAAAACGTTTTTTAGTACTTAATAAATAAACAGCTATTCAGGCATGTCTAAGGGTCAGCTCCTGGTGTTTTTCCCTGTCTACCTGATGAATCTGGGCATCTTGGGGCAATGCAGCAATTGCCTCATGTACACAGATCACCTTCTAATCCTACCACCCAACACTACAACCTGTGAGAGATGCACTTATATAGCCAAACTGGAAACAACGCTCTCTTCACCCAAGACTGGACTAGACAGTCAAGAGGAGAAGGTAAACACTTGCACCACACCACACTCATCACATAGTCCCTCAAAACCTACACCACGAAGACAGACACAGAAACACAAAACACACACCTACATTCACGGAGGCTCTCAATAAAAATCTGCTTAAGCAACAGAGACCTCCAAAGCAGAAACACAAGCAACCTCCACCCCCCAATACAACCCAAATGACACATAGCCTACAAACTCAGTATGCCACTCAACCACAGCCCATAAGGTATAACAACGTAGCCAACACTCTAGTCATACGTGACTCTATAGTCAGGCACACTGATGTTCCACTTACCAGGCTAAACAAGGAGAAAGTTACAGTCAGCTGCCTGTCGGGTGCCAGGATCCACCACATAATGCACTCACTCAGGTCACTCCACAACAAGTACAAATATGACTCTGTCATTGTCCATGTTGGTGTGAATGACGTGAGATGTACCTCCATGGACTACATGAAAAGAGACATGGAAGAGCTCTCCAATCTTGTAGCCCATCCAGGTATGACCCTAGCTCTGAGTAGCATCCTGCCATCACCCAGAATGATACCACAGTACAAGGACAAAATGATTGCCTTCAACAATTGGATAAGCTTCTGGTGTCATTCTAAGGGGATCCAGTATCTGTCTGCCTGGGATGACATGATTGACAGACCACGATGCTTTGCCAGAGATGGCCTGCACCTGTCGCCCTTGGTATTCCGGATACTGGCTAAGGCTGTTGCCACCCCATAGTGCCTTTTTAGGCATGGTTCAAATGACAAATTCACTACCATAACAGGTACAAGCAAGCAAAATCTGAGGGTAATGCTACTCAATGCTAGAAGTCTAAACCTCAAAATGCATTCACTTGAGGCACTCCTTAAAATGGAGAACATCGACATCTGTGCAGTGACAGAGACCTGGTTCAAGGCTACAGAGGGTAGCCCTGCATTACCAGGCTATAATTCATACCACACCTTTTGGCCACCTAACCTGGACCGAAACACTAAAGGCGGAGACGTGTCCATATTCATTAAGGATATCCACACTCCAGGCTAGTTGCTCAGCATAATGTATCCAAGATTATCCAAATGCAACTAACTCTGGGCAAGACCGCAATCCACATTGTAACTTACTACAGATCCCCCACCATGCCCCAGGATTCCCACTCCTCATTTCCTGATACACTGGAAAATATTAGGGTACAATCCAGCACCCTAATAATGGGTGAATTCAACTACCTCACCATTAACTGGGAAAACTACTCATGTACCAACTCGTTTTCTCAATGTTTTCTGGAATTCATAAATTCCAATGCCTTGGACCAACTTATCCATACCCCTATCAGGGGTAGCAATATCCTAGACCTGGTCATTACCCACATGGGTGACTGGTATTCCACACCAGAGGGCAAGTCCTCGTTAGTCAGATCCAACCACAAGCACTCTAGACATCCACATCTCGCCCCCATCCCCCATTAGGGAAACCACCATAAAGAAAATTCTCCAACGCCAACTTCACGCTTCTTAAGACAGAAGTGGCAAACTTCACGACACCCATGCAGATGGACAGTAGAGGTATGACTGCTGAATCCTACACAAATGCACATTATAAGCACTTACACGAGTGCATGGATCTTGCTATCCCTAAAAGAACAAAGATACTATCCTCCAAAAAAAGGAAGCCAGTCTGGTGGTCCCCTGCCATAAACAAACTCTACAACAGAAGGAGGAAACAATAGAATAAAGAAACTATTGCAAAAAAGATTAAAATCACATGATTGGAGGAACTCCCTGGTCAGCCTCAGTAAGAAGCTGAGATCCCTCATAAAATCCTCCAAAGCTAGTTACGAAAACAAAATTGCCACTGACTCTAAAGACAGCCACAAAGCATTCTATAGCTATGTCAAGAATCTCAATGGCAACACTCAGATCTGCTCTGAGTTACAGCACAATGGCACTAAATATACAGAACCAACTGATATTGGCAACATCCTGGCAGATAGGTTCAGTGACAACTTTACCCCCCTCTCACCCCCTAAAGGGCCCATCTCTATACTAGAAGAATGCAAAGTTCCTGTAATCACAGCTGCACAGGTAAAAAACACACTCTCCAAAGCCAAGAACACAGCATCCACGGGACCTGACAACATGGCTGCATTCTACATGGACTACAGAATGAACTGGCACCCCGCCTAAGCAGCATGTTCAATCATAACCTCACCTCAGGCTTTGTGGCCACTGAATGGCACACAGCAACAGTTATCCCACTCCACAAAGGAGCCACCACGGATCCCGGGAACTACCACCCCATTAGCCTAATGAGCCTGGTCTGCAAAGCCATGGAACATATCATCATGGAACTTATAAACAGAGACATTGGTAATCTCCAAACTCTGGACCCCACCTAGTGCAGGTTTGTAAAAGACAGATCATGTCTCCTAAACCTGATAGACTTCTTTGAAAAAGTCACCAAAGCCGTAGACGAGGGTAAGGTGGTTCACACAGCCTATCTAGATCTCACCAAGGCTTTTGACACCAGCCCCCACTCTGGAATTTTAGATAAACTCAGTAAACTAGGTATAAATTCCCTATGTCACAAGATGGGTTGCCAACTGGCTCACTGACAGAACCCACACTGTGAAAGTAGCAGACTCCAAATCTGACTTCAGACCAGTGAGAAGTGGTCTACCACAGGGTTAGTCCTGGGTCCTCTGATGTTTGATATCTACTTTTCTGAAGTACAGGCTAACACAGAAGGTCTTTGGCTAATGAAATTCGCAGATGACTGTAAACTAGGAGCCATAATTGAAACTCCTAATGATGTGGGCATCCTACAAAAGGGCCTTACTGAGACAGATGCCTGGTGTCAAAACCATGGCCTCAAGCTCAATGCCAAAAAGTGCATTGTCATCCCCTTTGGTAAAAACTCTGTACCCATGAGCCACCACATAGGTGGTAGTCTACTTAACACCAAAAGTATGATAAGAGACCTTGGGACACAGGTGGACAGTAGTCTCTCCTTTGATAATCACATCGCCACAGTAGTCAGGAAATCCTTCTACGTGGCACACCTCATAACAAAAGGTTTCTCATCCAGGAAAAAAGAGGTCATTGTTCCCCTCTACTTGTCACTCATTAGACCCATTATAGAGTACAATGCCCCTTTTGGTATGCACATCACAAGACATCTCCAACAACTAGAAAGGCCGCAGAAATACCTCACAAAGAGGATTACCAGCCTCAAACAGATGCCCTATGCAGACCATCTCAAAAAACTCCAGCTTTACTCCATCGCATATCACCTACTCAGAGATGATCTCTGCCTAACATACAAAGCTATGTCAAACCCTGAGCTGTTGGACATGCTCCACTTAAAGAAATTCCAATCCTTACATGCTCAAGGGACCTAAGCCTTGTCACCACAATAAACAGAAAATGCTAAAGGGATAGATTCATGTCCCAGAGACTTCCCATACTCTGGAACAAACAACCTATCTATGTCAGACAAAGCTCCTCATTAGCACTCTTCAAGAAAAATCTTGATGATTGGATGGGAAATAGGAAATTCACCCCAGGATCACTTCTGTGGCTCTTCTCGACAGGAGCACAGGAAAATAATTTTCTTGGGTGGTGAAAGCCAGGGTACCTTTTTTTGGCTAGGCTTATATAGGCCCTAGGGCCAATAGCCTAGTACCTACCTATGAACCTATGAACTGTTGGGGGAGTTGTGCATAATGACACTACATTTGTAAGTACCACATCAAGAATAGTTTTGGCCCCTATTTGGGCTTGCTAGGTCTAAAAATGTCTGTGCATATTTTACATTGAAGGTGTTGTTACTCTAGTCAATCAGTGGGTAGCTAAAGTCTCCCAGGACAACGTGTTCTTCTTTATGAGGATTTATCTATGATGTTTAAGGACCTGATATGAACTTCTGGGGTCACAGAAGGTATCCTTTAACAGGCAATAAACTGATGGTTGATAGGGTATGCTGTGCTATGGAGTTTGAAGTTTCACTTGTGAGTCTGTTGGAATCTGTTCTAGAGGTGATATGGTCCCTAAAAATGTGGAAACCCCCACCTTCATAGTTATCATTGGATCTGAAGCTGTGGGAGACACTAATCCCATGCATGGAGGGAGTACTTTCTGAGCATCTAAACCACATTTCAATGATTACCAATGTATTAATGCCTTCCTAAAGCAGGAGTGCCTCAAGGTCAGGCAACTTGTTTAGAGTTCTGGCACTGAGCAGAATCACCTTAATTTATTTCTGTTTTGATATTGATACATTTGCTATATTGGAATGTTCATTTTCTGAACTTAGCCTAAAAAGACATTATGGGGGTAGCAGGTACTTTAGCTAGTATGTGGAAACCTTTTGAACAAGAGTTGTGGACCATCTATTACAAAGCAAGTAGCATTGTCAAGTAACCTTGTTCCATGATGACATATACTGACCTCCCCACGCAATGATGCTAATTATTTAGCTAATTCTTGAAGCCAATCAACTTTTCTTTGTGCCAAGGCATCATTTAGGGAGAAAGGAGGATCGCTGTCATTATTGGGATCTTGTCAGCATTTGTGACGTGCACAGAGAGCTCAGGCATGTCTTTCTACATCCCCCTCAAGGTTTTTCCATCCCTAGTCATTCACCCCCACATGCACAGCTACCATCTTCTAAATATATTTGTCTGGTGCCAGGATCATAAGGGGCCTTGAGACATCTGAGATCCTGGCACCTAAAAGACATCTCGCTGTTAACCTGCTGTTGTCTGTGTGTCTCACTATCGAGTCACTAATTAGTACAATATTTTTGCCTGTGGAATGGTCTGGTATACTGGAATTGAAGCCCTTTGCTCCAGTGATTCTTTGTTAAAGGAAAACTCCGGGCTTAAACACAGTTTAGCTCAACCGTGAGACGTGTTCCATCCTTGTAAACTCATCCCAGCCACCTACACTTACGAGAACGCAGAAACAGATTTGTCAATTCTACATTTCTGCCTTTCCAAAGCATAGGGCAGGGAAGCCCATCCCCCGTTCTTTAGTATCGCATCCTTTCAGTTGCAAATTGTCTCCCCCTTCCTGACGTACCTTCGACACAGTTAAATAAGTAGTTCCCGCTGCTGCAGATTCTCCCACACTGTGACATAGACATTTTCTAGGCCAGCCCATTCTCAGGTACCATAACTGCTTGTGGAACTCTTATACTACCACTGTTTCCTTCCGGACGAAAAACTGCATTGGAATACTCCCTTCTGCAAAGCTGCAGATAACATCCCTGGACACAGAAATGAGTAGCTGCTATTTAGTAAGTTTTGTTTAGTTTGTGATCCTGCATATTCTGCTTTTAAATAGTACTGTTGTTTTTGTTCTCCTGTTCTTCCGTAATATGCCACCCGATATTTACATAAATCCGCAGTTTTGGTCTCATCGACTGTGATGTGGCTGCATGTGTGATAGTATGTCAGCATGTAGATCCAGTGTTAGTCGTATCAATTTAGCCACTATTTACAGTTCCTAAGGAGTGCTTTCGCTGCTTAATAAGTGTTTAATGGAAATTCACCAACGTAAATGTGATTAAATCTTATTGTGTGTGCTGTTGTCTGTGTGTGAGTGAATGCAGCGTGTCTGAATACAGAAGAGGCAGTTTGTTTGTGTGGCTGTGTGTGTGTGTGTGTGTGTGTGTGTGTGTGTGTGTGTGTGTGTGCATATGAGACAGAGGAGAAAGCGAAGTAAGCGCACACATTTTATCTGCTTGTGCATAGTCGCTTCTCATCTACTCAGCGAACCCAACCACGAGGCGCATACCGGTTCCGGGCAGTGGAATCCTTTAGTAACGGCCGCAAGATTGAACCGTTTTTGCTGCAACATGTATTTAATATTTCAAACTCCCAATTGTTTCGTGTTACTGTAGGATGCCTGCAAGTGGGTAACATTTGGGGGAATCATTTATATTTCAGTATGTATGTATCCTTGTGATTAGACTCTTTTTGTTGGACGGATTTGACTTTTCTATTTCTCAACAAAGAGGTCTGACTGACTGGTTTAGAGTCTGCACTTTCTGTTAAACACATCTTTTGTTGGCACAAGTTGCTTTTTTTTGCTTCAGCATAGCATTTACAAGCTTGATATAAATTAGAAGTACGGCCTAGTTTTGCTTTTGTTATCTATGGCCTGAGTGTTTGAGATGTAGTATCTTATTTATGGGTGGGGCTTACATTTGCTGTGTTTGCAATCATCATTTCTTGCTGACATGATAGATAACTTGGCTAATGCCATACTGTTTTGAAGTATATGTGGAGGAATGTATGCCTTTTCTTCTGTCTCTTTTCAATAATTTTGAGCTCTTTCCCTCAGATTTGTCAACTGCTTTTTGTCAATAGAGTCATGATTGTAGCCATGTGATTGCTTTGTTATAGTGTTGATATGACTGAAGGTAATGTTACTGCAGGTGCTGTAGGTTCTTTGAGGTCATGTGATTCAAAGAAAGGGAAGAGGTGAATTTCTTTTTTTAATTTTCCATTTTATGTTTCTGTGATCTTAGAGACAGTGTTGAAACTGCAGGAGTAGGGATTGAGGACATCCCTGAAAAAACAGTGTTTTGTAATGCAAGTTGGAGTACGCATTTTTGGTGTTTACGGATTTAATTTGATATTTCAGTTATCATTATTTACCCGTCTAATCTGCTCTGTGTAATATCACACTATCAATACCATCTTCTTGAAATAAAAAGCACGGATGCGCTTTCTTTGAGTCAATAGCGGAGGCTGATGCATTATTAATTGCCAGGGCTACGGTTAACTAGATAATTTTATTTATTTGCTTATCTTCATGGACCTTGAAATGATACAAAACTACTGGCACTGTTCCAGCACAGAGCTTGTGTGAAGAATGGGGTCCAGAGATTAAAGTGATTACATGTTATATTACACATTACACATCACATAAACTATCAGCATACTGTAGGAGATAAGAGAACTGGTAATAATATGGGTGTCTCATAAGAGTTTCATTGTCTACATATGCACAAACACTCAGCGACAGGGGTGTGATACAATACAACAAAGATCAGGAATTGTACTTTTTGGCTTGGTTCGAATAGAAACAAATGTGAATGTTTTGGCCTTCTGAAATTGCAAGGAATGCAGTCAAGTGAGCTGAAGAGGAAGCAGAGGCAAGATCACTGTTTCATTGTAAAGCTTAACATTGGAATTATTATAAGATGTGGGAAACCAGAGCTATGACCTGAGCACTGGAAGTGTAAAAAGTCAATGCCTTTGAATAACTGTGAGAAGCCTTCAAAAGGAGGGGCACTCTATTCAAATTAGGACTTTAGTGGGCTCTAGCTTGAAATACTCAGGAGTTTTAATTATAAACAACATAAGTAGCAGACAGCCTAATCCTGTGCTATGGTTTAAAGGAAAACTCCGGGCTTAAACACAGTTTAGCTCAACCGTGAGACGTGTTCCATCCTTGTAAACTCATCCCAGCCACCTACACTTACGAGAACGCAGAAACAGATTTGTCAATTCTACATTTCTGCCTTTCCAAAGCATAGGGCAGGAAAGCCCATCCCCCATCAGTATGCATTTTGCAGTAAGTTACATAGCTTTCTTCTATCAGCAGCAACCTCTTCATATTGTGTACATGGTCAGGATACTTTCAACATGTTTTGATAGTTTTGTGTGCATAAACATGAATATGTATCCTGATATGTATTCCTCTAAGTCTTAGGAGTTTTAGACATAAGAATCAAGTAAAATGACACAACGTATTTAGACTTCTGCCAAATCTGTCTTCAGGCACTACTGCACTGTTACTTAAGATGCTCATTTTCATGGTAAGGAGCATTCCAAGCGTAAGCTGCTTGACACATCTATGAATCCTGCTCTGTGTTGTACCCTAAGGAGAAGTGTGGTTATAGTACTGGAATGCAGTCCGAGTCATTTAATTGCTTAGGGTTCACAAAATGATGGGTCTAGAAAGCCTAGTCTAGGACACCTTGTTGAGCAGAATATCTGCCCTTGCTGTTCATTCACAAAGCTTGCACACCATTCTCTTGGTATTACAGCAACAATCAGAACAGGAGATTTTGGTATTGGCTGAAGGCTGTAATCTCACCTGTAGTATAACAATAGTTCTAAGTCTAAATCTAGAGCTCAAGTCTCTGCTCCAGCAAAGTAGTTAGAACTTACTTTAAAAACAGCCTTGCTGGTGTGGCTGTGAAGATACAGATTTGAAATTTAATTTCACAACTAATTTATTTTTTATCTACTGTTTACTGTTCTGCTGCCACAATTGAGTGTCAAGCTGGCAGGGCATATATCTATTTGGCATTGTCTATACCTAGTAGTTATGGCACAGTAGATGTGCTTACACTGTTATCTTTACCTTCTGTTAACAGTAAGTCCCTACTGTATCACCCAGACAATTCTGTTTTTTTTTTTGTAAACCTCTAGATTTTGCAAAAGCCTTACAGTAATGTTGGATTCAGTACAGGCTTATTATTGCTTCTCTATTTTCCTCCCAATATTCATGGGTTCATAGTTTTATACTAGGCAAATGACCATTGATGGCTTTATAATCCTAGCCATGCAACCCAAATATATCCCACATGTTATTGTGCCTTATAGGTTATGTTAAGGGGGTATATGTTAGCTAGGCCATGATTTAATAGCTGCCTCTGTCCATCAGAGATACAGGTGTCAGAACAGGGTTGAAATTACAATTTCCCATCCACTAATCCAGTTTGCATTTGAATAGGGCTGAGGAAGGGCTTCCCTTCACATGGATGGGAAGCCTATTCTGTTGAATGGATATTCTCTGTGATACCTATCTGTCCATCAAATATGTCCTATTTAAGTTGCAAGTAAAGTTTAAATCCTTAGATCTAGTAGTTCTGATGATGTTCATTCTGTGGATATGCAAAAGGTCCATTAGAGCAGAATCCAAGGATTCCTAGTATGCCAGACATAAACTGCCTCTCTGTAGTCTATAGGAAACAGAGTACAGAGATAGGGCTTTGAGGTGATCTGCAGAGGACATTGTGTTTATACCCTGTATTCTTTTTGTGAGGAACCTCTGTGGACATTGCAGTTGTTGCATTTGCCTGGTCAGGTACATACCAAAGGGGGCATTATACTCAATGATGGATTTGATGAAGACTTAGTACAGTGACACAATGACTTTCCTGGACCTAGATGCCATTCCCTTACATATAAGTTGTGTGGCATAGCATGATTTTCTTACAGTGTTAGACACATTGGTCAAAAGTCTGAGTCCTAAAATCCCTTTCTACTGTAACAACTTTTGGGTGGTTATCAATGAGAGAGTTTCTTTGGGTGGCTGACTTCTCAAAAGGTACTATTATGCATTTAGTTTTAAGCTGTGGCTTTGGAACCAGTCATTTGGCTGTGTTAGAGCTTCCAGTAAGATGTTAGTGTGTTGGGGGTTTCTATGATTGTTCCTAGCTTGCAATCCTCTGAAAAGTCCGTAAACCAGAGCCTTGACATTGGCCTTAACTTCTAAAAAAATAGATGCCAAAAGAGGAGCCGACACAGCACAGAGCTCTGGGGGACTCCACTGGTGACTGGCCTCTTTGTGGAAATGGTCTCTCCAAATCCTAACTTCCTCTTTTCTGCCTGTGAGTCAGCTGGCGACCCAATAACTTACAAAATGGATTATGCCTAATTCCATTAATTTGTTTACAATGCCCAAGTGGAGTATTGTATAAAATCCCTTAGCTAGGTCAATTTTGCCTTCATCCATTCCCTTGGTGACCTTCTCAAAGAAGTGTACCAGGTTCAGTAGGCAGGAACTGCCATTGATGAAACCAAACTAGATAGGGTCCAGTATCTCAAGGTTTCCTATGGCACTATTAATCATTTCCATGATAATTCTTTCCATGTCTTTGTACATGAGACTAGTCAGACTAATGATTCTTTAGTTTCTGGGATCAGTTGATGGCCTACCCTTGTGCAGAGATGATTGTTGCAGTCTTCCATTCATGTGGCACAAAGCCAGAGTGGAGGTAATGATTGAATAATGACAACCAGTGGCTGTGAAAGATCATATTTCAGCCTATTGAGGTGGATTTTTTTTTCCTGGGAGGTGGCTGAGGGTGGGGTGGGGGGTAAAGTTGGAGCTGAATTTGTCAGTTAGAAGATTTGTTATATCTCATGGACCCATGAATGTGGCTCCATTTATCAACAGTTTGGCACATTATTGTGTGCTGCCTTTGAGATTTCAAAACTAGCTAAAAAAGTTCTTATGGCTATCCTTGGACTGGAATGCCATCTTTACCACAGAATTTGCTTTCCTAGACTTAATCAGTCCTATTAGTTGTCTGTTCAGTTTGATGAGAGAGGTTTTATCTTTTTGGTGGTACACTTCATAATTTTAGCTATGACTTTGTTTATTTTGTTGTACAACCTTTGTAATTTTGGATTCCACAAGGGTTATTTATTTATTTTTTTTGTTTTGTTTTCTTTTGTTTTTTTAGTTAGTTTTAGGCTTCTGGTAGGTAAAGCAGTCTGTATGCAATCACTGACATGGGTTGTACAGAGCTTCTGTGAATAACTCATCATAGGCTTCTGTGTTTTCTGACTTTGGAGGGGCTTAAAAATTTGAAAGGTTATTACTTTTTGTAATTTTTCATCCCAGCTGTCCAACAAGTTTGAGTCCAATTTTAGGGAAGGCCCAAGAGCACTGCCTGATTATATGCCTTTTTCAGATCTTACAGTAGACAACTGAAGGGCTTAAAGCCAATGCATAATTGATTGATGGAAAATAGGTAACAGGCAACGTCTTTAAAAAGCTATCAGAAGGCAAAGAAAAGGCTGTAGGTAGAAACTTCAAACCTTCAGCAGTTGAGAAATTTGAGTTGAATCATTAGAAAAGTAATCTATCTAACTCAGCTGAGATTAAGCTGGTATGATACTGAATTTAAAGGTAAAAAGTACACTAAGGATGGGATTCAAAGGTAAGTACTGCATACCTGCATAGTGCTAAATATTTTTGGGTGGGAGGTCACTGGGCAAAGTGGGTAGTAGCTAATCAAACATATGTTAGCCATTGAATAGCACCGGCTTGCTGATGAAACAACTGCAAAGAAAAGCAAGGTGATGACATGGGGAGCAAATGGTCCTAGGCTGTTCTCTGTCCCTATAGTTGGGGGATGTGACTGAAGTGACAGCTATGGGCAATTATGTGTGCAATCCAGCATCACAATGATGAACCTGAATGATGAATGACAACAGAGTAGTTATCATATAGAAGAAAGTAGGTGTGTACAGCAAAGGACAATCTTGTTGGTTATATAAATGGTGAGGAAATGAGGTATATAGGTGAGTAGGAACATGAAAAACAACACATACTGGGCAAAACACAAAAGTCAACATAAGGTATAATAAGTGGGGGAGGAGGGGTTTTGTTGGTCAGGATAAAAAACATTTTGAAAGATGTGCATGAATGCTATGCTGCATAATTGTCATTGTGTGACTGATAATAGTAGTATCTGTTTAGAATGGGCCCATTAAGGCATTTGACTTAACCAAGTGATAGCTTACTGAACAGTTGGAGAGGCTTGTGGTCATAGGATCATAGGAGGTTACTAGGCTATTGGCTTTGACCCCCTTATAAGCCTAGCCAATACTTTACCCAATGTTTAGACAAGTCAGCACCCAAAGCCCCTGTCCAGTGGGGACATAGGTGGAATCCCAGGGGAAATTTTTCTGTTTCCCATCCAGTTATCCAGGCTGTGCTTAAAAAGGGATAATGACGTACTCTGCTTGATGTGGAGAGGGAGTCATTTCACAGATGGGGAGTCTCTAGGGCAGAAATCTGTCTTGCCAACAAGTCCTATTCATATCATAGACCAGGTTGAGGTCGCGCATAAGGGTTGCTCGAGTGGAGCTTAACATGCTTGATATGCAGTAGTCCCATCAAGGTGTGATTTGAGATTGCTCTGAGGATTATGTATGAAAATGAGTTAGAGGGACAGGGCTTTTAACCTATCTGTGTAGGGTAGCTGTTTGAGGCCCTGGATTTTCCTGTTGAGGAACCTTGGTGGTCTCTCCAGCTGCTGCATGTGCTTTGTGAGGTGCATGCTGAAGGGGGTGCTATAATCAAGACTTGTCCTTATAAAGAAACAATACAGGGATGTCATCATCTTTGTCCCTGGATGAGATGCTCTTACTTACAAGGTGGGCCAAAAGTCAGGTTGCTGTCAACCTGGGTTTCCAAATCCCTCACGACTGTTTGTGTACTTAGGATGTGGTTATTAATGTGATATGTAGAGACGTCACTCTCCCCAAAGATGATGATCATGCATTTTTTAGGCATTCAGCTTGAGACCATGCTTCTGTCACTAGTCATTTGGGTGATACCTTCTTGGAGGACATCCACATCACATGGTGAATTGATGACTATGCCCAACTTGGAGTCACCAGGAAACTTGGTCAGCCATAGGCCAGTGGATTTGCCCTGCACCTCAGAGAAGTATATCCCTAATAAGAGTCCCCAAGAGCAATCACTGGGGTATGTCACTCATTACGGGTCTACTGCTTCAGGTGGCTTCCTCTGTTTTGATTAGGTGAGTTCTAGCAGTGAGCCAGTTTACTACCCATCTGGTAACACATGGATTGATGCATACCTGAGAGACTTTATCTGTTATGCCCGAGTGTGGAACAGTGTCAAAGGCTTTGGACAGTTCAAAGTAGGCAGTGTGCACCATCTTCGCCTCATCCATGGCTTGTGAATCTGTCCCTCCAGCATGTCCTATTTATATTTGTGCTGAGGTTCAAATCTTTAGCTCTCGTGGTTCTGGTGGATTTGGATTTTTTGAGGTGGAGCATGTCCATCAATTCCTGATTGGACATGGCCTTGTATGTCAGGCACAGGTCACCTCTACATAGGCGGTATGCTACAGAATAGAGCTGGAGTTTCTTTAGTCTGGAAGCATATAACATATGTTTTAGACCCTTGATCCTCTTGGTGAGGTACTTTTGGGGTCTCTCCAGCTGTTGCAAGTGCCGGGTGAGGTACATACCAAATGGGGCATTGTATTCAATCATGGGCCTGATAAGGGAGGAGTATAGGGGTACAATGACCTCTTTTGATCTGGATGAAAAACCCTTGATGATAAGGTGGGCAAGATAGAAAGTCTTTCTAACCACTTTGGCAATGTGGGTGTCAAAAGAGAGGTCACTATCGACTTGGGTCCCCAGGTCTCTGATTTCTTTTTCCATGCTCAGTGGGTTGCTGTCTTTGTGGTAATTTGTGGGTACTGTGTTTCTCCCAAAGGGGATGACTACACATTTCTTGGCATTCAGTTTCAGGCCATGATTCTGGCACCAGCTGTCCATTTCTGTGAGGGCATTCTGTAGAATGTGCATGTCGGCTGGTGTATCGACTATGGCGCCTAGTTTGCAGTCATCTGCAAACTTTGTCAGCCATAACCCTCCTATGTTTGCTTTCACATCTGAGAAGTAAATGCCGAACAAGAGGGGTCCCAGGACAGAGCCCTGGGGGACACCACTTGTGACTGGCTTTGAATCTGACATGGCACCTGCAATTTTGACTTTATGGGTTCTGTTTTTTAGCCAGTTTGCAAACCATCTTGTGATATATGGATTTATATTTAAGCTGTTGAGCTTGTCTATGATGTCTGAGTGGGGTATTGTGTGAAAGACCTTAGCCAAGTCCAGGTAGGCTGTGTGGACTGCTTTGCCCTCATCAATGGCTCTAGTGACTTTTTTGAAAAAGTCAGCTAGGTTCAAAAGGCAGGATCTACCCTTTATAAAGCCGAACTGGGTGGGATCAAGTGTCTGTAGGTCCCCAATGTCTCTGTTTATGAGTTCCATAATGATTCTTTCCATAGCTTTGCAGACAAGGCTGGTTAAGCTTATGGGGCGGTAGTTCCCAGGGTCTGTAGAGGCACCTCCTTTGTGGAGTCGGACCACTGTTGCTGTACGCCAGTGTTCAGGTACATATCCTGTAGCAAGGCTAAGGTTAAATAGCATTTTTATATGCGGGTTTAGCTAGTCTTGGAGTTTACGTAGCACGCAACCGGGGATGCCATCAGGTCCCATTGACACTGTGTTTTTTGCTTTGCTGAGGGTGGCTCACCTGGACATCTGAGATGACAGCGGTGTTACATTCAGCTGGGATAAGTATTTCTTCTTTTGGGGGTGAGGGAGGGGAGAAATTTGCACTGAACCTGTCTGCCAGAATGTTGGCAATATCTGTGGGTTCAGTGAATTTTTTGTCGTTGTTTACTAACTCTGAGCATATCTGAGGGTTTCCGCCCAGGTTTCTGACATAACTGAAGACGGCCTTGTGGTTATCTTTAGTGTCTTTGGCGATTTTTCTCTCAAAGTTGGCCTTGGATGTTTTTATGAGAGAACGTAGCTTTTTACTGGTGCTGATCAGAGCTGCCTTCCCTTTATGGGATTTAGCTCTGTCTTGCAGTAGTTTCCTTCTTTTATTATACAGTTTGTTTATGGCTGGGGTCCACCAGACAGGGTGCTTTCCCTTGGTGGAGAGGGTCGTGGTTTTATTTGGGATTGCATGATCCATGCATTCTTGGAGATGTCCGTAGAAGGTGTTTGTGAAGGATTCAGCATTGTGGGTTGTGGTTTCCACTGGCCCAGTGGGCTTAAAGGATACCATCTCAGTCTTAAGAAGTGTGAAGTCGGCTTTTGAGAAGTTTTTCCCTATACTCTTTTTTGCTGGGGGTGGAGGTGGGATGTGTATATCCAGGGTGATTAGTTTGTGGTGAGATTTCACTAGTGAGAGGTATACTTCCGGTGTGGAGCATTTTGACCCCATGTTAGTGATGATCAGGTCTAGTATGTTATATCCCCTTGTGGGAGAGGTGACTAGCTGTTCCAATGCATTTGAGTTTACGAATTCCAGGAACCTTTGAGCTAGGGTGTTTGGGCTAGAATAGTGTACCCAGTCTATGTTAGGGTAGTTGAAGTCTCCCAATATGATGGTATTTGGTGAGACATTCATATCCTCCAGTGTCTTCAGGAAGGCTGAATGGGGTTCTTGAGATTGGGAGGGTGGTCTGTAACATGCAACCAGTTGTATAGCAGTTTTGCCTATGGTTAGTTGCACTTGGATGATCTCCGATGATTCATGTGTTGCCACTAACCTGGAGGTGTGGGTGTCCTTGATGAATATGGACACTCCCCCTCCTTTTGTGGTTTGGCCCTGATTTTGGGGCCGAAAAGCATGATACGAGGTGAAGCCTGGTAGCGCTGGGGTGCTCTCAGGAGCCTTGAACCAGGTTTCAGTTACTGCGCAGACATCGATGTTCTCCATACTGAGGAGTGCTTCGAGCATGTCATCCCAAGCAGACAGACATTGGATCCCCCTAGAATGACACCAGTAATTGAGCCAATTATTAAAGCTAATCATCTTGTCTTTGTATTGTGGCATCATTCTTGGTGTGGGCAGGTTACTATGTTGAGTTGTAGGGATGCTTTTTGTTTGAGTAATTTATTTGATAGAATATGTGTGAGGTGCATAGGGATGGTTCTTGAACTGGTGGGAGGGGAGCGGAGTGAGGGTGAGACAGGAGTGGTGGTGTGAGTAGTAGTACGGTGGTAGTGGTTGAGTGGGGGAATGATGGAGTTTTGGTAGTATATAAGATCTGTGTGTGTGTGTGTGTGTGTGTGTGTGTGTGTGTGTGTGTGTGTGTGTGTGTGTGTGTGTGTGTGTGTGTGGGGGGTGGGGTGCTGCTTACAAGCCAAAGCAGAGTGCTCTCCAGGGGATAATGAATATTCGCTCATACAGGTAGACACATACTGAAAGTCAACTTTAGCTGTTTGTGTTTGCAGACAGTTTAGACCCGGACTGATCTTTTCTCATAACAAAGTAACCACCGGTTGGATAAAAGATAAAGGTGGTACCACAGCTGAATATTTAGAGTGGTGTTAGGTTGGAGAGACTCTGCTTTGCGTCGAGGGGTATCCTGTTACAGAGCATGCAGATACTGTGAGACACATCTATCTCGCCAACATGTCTCATTCATGTCACCCTTTGGAGGCATTTCAACTGTTGCATAAGTCTGATCAGATACATGTCACATCCTTGTATTGAAGCAGAGTTAGTGTGAATAACACGCTTAGGCCTTCTTTCCTGGTGACTCTTCGGTGAACTGCATGGACATCGGTATGTGGGAGTGGAGAAGTATGTGCTGTCTTGTCTGTACTGAAGGCTGAGAAATTTTTCAAACGACTTGGACAAAATGTATATGCATGGTATTTTAGACAGTATGTGCACTAGTGAGTGCATTTCAAAACTATAACACATTTACATGACTACAACAAAAAAGGTACATCACCCAAAATGCTTTATGTTTCAGGCCATCTTGAGATGCCAGTATCTATACGCTTAAACCAACTCATACATTTATAGGTTTTGGTTCTTGCAGGGGGAACACATCATTAAATTGAATGTGTTTCTTCTCTTGCCAACCTCTGTTTCTCAACTCTCCTCTTGGGCAACTATTTGTTTTCACTGAAAATTTTTTTTCACATTTCTTGTAAGTGTTACAAGCCTATGAATAGGGCTCTCTCAACTGTATACATAGCTTTATTATCATTTGCTGAAGATATCAGTTTCCACTGAAAATTGGTTCTTAAATTTTATGTTCATTACAACATTAATTAAATATATAAAAATAGCCACACAATTCTCAGTTTGTGATAAGAGAAGCCTGAGTCAACTGGTTTGCATGTTAATCGTTCTAAAATTGCTACAGTCATCCTTGAATTTCTGTTAAGTGTTTGTGATCTTGGACATACTGGATTAAACAATGGGTGCTAGCAGAGGTGAAAATTGTCATATCCAACTTGATGAGGTGATAAGTGCATTGGTTTCTGGCGTGGTATTGACTTTCATTTCACTGAATGAGATGTTTAAATACTGAGCTGTTTAAGATGTCTCATGCATTTAATGTATGAATTTATCTGGATGTGTTAACCAGTGTAATCTATTCATGAATTAAGTACAAAGTAGTAAAGTCAGATATTGTGTAGGTGCATCATGTGGAGAGACAAGGTTTGGCTTAATTGTTTGGGGTGGCTATGCTGTTTTATAAAATATGTGTCGCTGTCTATAGGCTTCTGATCAGTTGTGGAACTCATAATCATAAGGGAAGGCAGGGGAAGCAGTTACTGCAGTCTTTTTAAATTAAATTACTACTTTTTTAAAGAATTCTAGTTTCATGAGGCTTATTAGCTATTTTTTATACAATATGTATAGTGTTTTCCTTTTGTGGATAGTGACAGTATGTTTATAATTAGTTTTGTTGAGTGGTTGTGAAATCAGAGTTGTCACTTCACCTCTTGTGATGTATGTGATAGTGATTATGGCCATGCTTTATTGCTCAGATACTGGGTAGGTTTCCCCTGCTGGCTCAATTGAAACAACAGTCTGCTTGCACACGACAACATGGCTGTAGTGAGACATTCTGGTACATGGTTACAAGCCTACTGAATGATGCTACAGGTTAGTGCATGTATTTATCTATGACATCATTTAAATTCTCTTTCATTGTTTATGTCAAATATTGAATTTGGAGTATATGTTGTAGGAAGAGGTAAGTATGAATGATGCATTCAGTATATAGTTGCGCCATGTTTTGTGCATAACTAGCACCACATTGGAGCCTTTACAAGTCCAAAATCAGGTATAACTTTTATGTATTACCCTAATTCACATTAGTAAGAGAATAACCTGACTGGCAATTAACTGTGACTTTGTCGTTATCCAGCCTGGTGATAGGCACAGCTGTGTGTCTCATCGTGGAGTCTCCTATGACTAATATGTTGTGTTTATGGTAAACCCTTAGTGGTTGTGAGGTATGGGTGTGTGGACTATGTGTGGTATGTGGTGTTAAGGGCTGTGGAGATCGCATGTATTTTTGCCATGGAGGTCTCCTTTGTTTGGGTATGTTTATGTGGAGGACCTCCGCATATGTAGGTGTGTGTTGTGTAGGTGCAGGTGGTGTTTGAAGTGTAGTGATTGTGTTGAGAACCTTTTTAGTGCCAGTTATACTGGCTTGAGGTGGAGATAGCTTGGACTGTACATTCCTAATGTAAATGTATCTCTCACAAATTGTGTTCCTAGCTGGTAGTAGTAGATGGTTGTCCGTATATGTGAGGCAGTTGCTGCACTGTCTCAGGATGCCCATATCAACCAGACTGGCAGTAGAAACTGTAGGAAATTGTCCATCCATATTTGGCAGAATCTGAGGAAGAAAGGCCAGGAGAGCTAAGGGGTGGGCCTAAAGCCCAAGTGCTTAAACCAAAACTAAGAGCTTAGAATAACACTTACGAATAATTTAGACAGGCTATAAACAAGCAGTAATAAATGCAACAGAAAATATGCAGTTGAACACTTTAGAGAACAGGCAGCAAGTAGGAAAAAGCAAAGTAAGATGAAGTAACAGAATAGTGGGAAGAAACACAAATTAGAAAAATATAAGCAGCTGAATAAAGTGTTTTTTTTTTTTTTTTTGAGAGTTTTTGGATCAGTAAGAGATTCCAAGTTTTTGTTGATTTTTTTTAATGCATTATTTGTATGTGCATGATAAATGTAAGATTATAGGTTCATAGGTAAGGTAAGTACTAGGATAGTTTCTCTTGCTGGCCATTTTATCTAGCTAATTTCCACTTTTGTGTTTGAAATAACCTATCCCAATAGGTTATTAATTGGCATTACCTGTCCCATGGTTGATATTTTAAATATTACCCCTAAAGAGAATAACTGGGATCACACCATAGATAGGGATAGGGTCCATAGATAGGGAATCTTGAGACAATGTTACAACTGCCTTATGTACACAGACCACCCTATCCTCCTCCCAACAAGCTCAGACATATGTGAGAGATGCAACTATATAGCCAAATTGGAGGCTGAGCTCTCTCAACCCAGTACTGGCACAGCCGGTCAGGAGGAAAAGGTAACCACACACACCACAAATCCAGTCTCACATAGTCCCATCGCATCAGCAAACCAAACACACAAACACACAAAAACATACTCGGAGGCTGTAAACAAAAATCTGCCTAAGCCGCAGAGACCTCCAAAGCAGACATCCAAGCAACCCCCACCATGCAACAATACCCACATAACACATAACTCACAAAGTCAGTGTGCCACATAGTCACAGCCCTTAAGGCTAAACAACACACCAGATACACTTGTAATAGGTGACTCTATTGTCAGACACTGACGTCCCACTCACCAGACTGAATAAGGAGAAGGTCACTGTAAGCTGCCTGTCTGGTGCCAGGATCCGCCACATAACACATGCACTCAGGTCACTCCAAAGCAAGTACAAATATGACTCTGTCATTGTCCATGTTGGTGTGAATGACCTGAGACGTACCTCCCTGGACTACATGAAAAGAGACAGAGGAGCTCTCTGATCATGTAGCCCAGGCCGGTATGACCCTGACCTTGAGTAGCATCTTGCCCTCACCAAGAATGATGCCACAGTATAAAGACAAAATGATCAGTTTTAATAATTGGCTAAAGTATAGGTGTCATTCAGAATGGGATCCAGTATCTGTCAGCCTGGGATGACATGGTCGACAAGCCATGTTGCTTTACAAGGGACAGCTTGCACCTGTCACCCCTGGGTTTTCGAATATTGGCAAAGGCTTTTGCCTCTTCCATAGTTCCTTTTTTAGGCAAGGCTCAAAAGACAAACCCACCTCCATAGAAAACACAAAGAAAAAACTAAGGGTAATGTTGCTCAACGCCAGAAGTCTAAAGCTCAAGATGCACTCTCACTGGACATCCATATTCCGTCCCCACCTCCAGCCAAGGAAACCACGGTGAAGAACTTCTCAAAAGCAAACTTCACACTTCTCAAAACCAAGGTGGAATCTTTCAAAGGCCCTGGGCCAGTGGAAACTGTGGTCCAAAATGCAGAATCCTTTACAAAAGCATTCTATGGACACCTACAGGAATGCATGGAGCATGCTATCCCAAATAAAGCCAAGACTCACTCCTCCAAAGGCAGGAGACCTTTCTGGTGGACCCCGGCCATAAATAAGCTATATAACAGAAGGAGGAAGCTACTACATGATAGAGCAAAATCCCAAAAAGGGAAGGCGTCTCTGATCAGTACTAGCAATAAACTACAAGCCTGGGTAGTAGTTTAGCCAAAAAGCACTATATTGCACTTCTTGCCAATGAGTTATAGTACATGGCTTTGGAACGAGTTAGTTGTGGTAAACCTGCTTGTAAGATGTTTGTGTCATGGGAGAATCTGTTATATATCCCAATTATCCAGTCATCTGCAAACTTGCTTAGACTTTACGTCTCAGAAGTATACGACAAATAGGAGTGATCTCAACATGGAGCCCTGAGGTACCTAGCCTGTGAATGGTCATGATAACAACAATCGTGATTTCCTGAGTCCTGTCTGTGAGAACTCTTGCAATCCAGTGATGAGATCTGTGGTTCCATTGTCGGTGTTGCTGTATCTCCAGAGGGATTCTGAAAAAATCAGGATGCTACATAAGGAACCTGCATACTTTGTCATGACTGGCAACATGTGAACAAATGCCAGGTCTGAAATTGATGTTCACCCAGGTGAAATCAAACATGTGGTAGTCACAGGTATGTGCAATTGTACAGACCTTGATGTACCACTCGCCCGGCCAAACAATAGGGCCACAATCGGCTGTATGCATACTGCCAACATGTGTCACATCGCAAACATACTCAAGTGTCTCACCAGCAGGCAGTGTTATGAGGTGAACGATGAAGTGAGCACAGAAACTACAAACCTATGAGTCTGAGTAGTCTAATATGAAAAGCAAAAGACTGAATTCACAGGGAAATGTTCTGTTCAAAGGCACAGGGCACAAATTGAATTTTCCTTAGTTGAGAGAAGGCTATGTCTAGTGCCTGGCACAGTGACCTGTAATAATGTAGACAGGAAAATTATGGAGTCAAAATTGTCATTCTGTACTCATGACACTGACAGTAGTGTGCTTACTGCCTGACTTGACAAGTTTAGTTAGTACAACTGCAAACTGGATGCTGCAATCCGTATTTGACTGAAGGGCGTAAACCCTCTTACGTGGTGTTTTCTGCGAATGGCACATCTCTTTTGTTGTTTAGACCAAAGTCACATTAGTAATGTGAAAAATATGAATAACTGTGTTTGGCTGAGTAGTGTCTGCTGCCAATTAACAGCTCGATATATGACCAGTGGGGCAGTAAGATTTGAAATATGCACAAAGAAAGGCAGAGAGGGCCTCAAAGTAAATTTACTAATATGAATAAAAGACTAAAGGATTGCTAAATAGTTTCAGCTGAATTAGAGGAGATCGTATTAAGATCCCAAATGCCTCAGTTATATGCATTATGCAAGTGATACATACATGCACAAAATAATTAGTTGCCCCCCCCAAAAAAAAATTCACTGCGTGGAGTATAGAAAACAGTGAGTTTTCAGTACATAATTTTACTGTGCCAGCATCATAGACACAGGTTTGCTATCTACTGTTTTACAGTCCTTCAAAAATGTGTGGAGATGATGAAAACATCATGTAAAATACAAAAACATGTCACTAGGCTAATGTCCCTCAAAGAGATTGTAAAACAAACTTAAGTGAACATAATAATGTCTTGTAGAAATAAGGCGGAAACAAAAAAAATGTACACAATGAAATAATCAAAAATTATCCTCAACTCTTTCACGAAATTTAATTTGAAATTTTTTACATAAATCTTTCTGCTGCTGCCTAACAAATGATTCTGCGGGCAGAGGGGAAGACATTTGAAATGGCACTCCCTTCCTTTCAATTGTGAGCTGTCAGTTGCAGTGGCAGTTTTCACACCTTTGCAGTAGTATGGGAGGAGGGGACTGTCAATTCAGGCAGGACTACAAAAGAACACTTAGAACAAAGGCATCCAATTTAGCTACAACTCTGTCTACTGCTAGATAACTTCAAATTATACTGTAAAGCTAGCTGTGATCTAAACATAAATGAGGGTGATTAGCAACAGAAAAGAAGCAGGCCTAACACAGACGAAATCCAAACTGACAGTGAGTCACAGATTTCCCATTATATGTCAATGGCATGGGAATTCACAGTTACTTCCTTATGTCTGGCATGAGTCACAGAAAGGAGACTTGAAATGCTTTATGGGAAAGAGAAAGGCTTGAAGGAGAAGAAGATCACGTTGATATAGCAAGCCCCATCGGTAGCCATGTTGTGGTAAAATAGCTAAAATTACTAATAAAGCACTTAGTCAATTTTAGGTGTTAAAATAGGTCTGGAAACAAAGATAGACTGAAAAAAACATATTTTTTTTAGTTCTAGGGTGGAGTGTTTTATGTGATGTAATGTTTGATTGAATTTGTTTAATTGCTGTGCAGCTTTACATCATCGGCATGTGACATTGTATTATATGTCAGGCTGGGTGCAAAGCATGTGAAGTAGGAGTGCAATGCTCAAAGTGTGTTTTTTGTGACAATGACACCTCCATACATCTTAAATATTTGCACCTCTCACAAACAGAGTTATTTGTGTTTAGTAGGAGTTTATTGTCTGTGAACATAAGGCAGTTTCTATACTGTTTTAGGACACCTAATGCTATGAGGCTTGCAACAGAGGGGAGACAAGTAGACTGACATTCCATTTAATCAGTGTAAATTAAAATTTAATTTGATGGACAGAGAGTTGCAGAGCTTAAATAAAATACATTTTCATATGTAACTAACTACACTATCCACTACTTGACCGATAACTGTCATAATACATTATAAATAACTATTTTGGTAAAATATGTAAATTGCATAAGCAGATCTCCTCAGGAACCTTGCATAACAATAGTGCTGAGCTTATTTGTAGCATCTGTGGCCAAACTGAACAATTTAGTACCACTAGGGACTGTAACAATCTGTTTGTAAAGTAATAGAGGGTCTGATGTGTGTGCCATACAGCTTCATGCAGCATTCTGCAATGGTATGTGGTAAGAGCCTATTTATTATAGGATTTGGGTGAATTGGTTATGTTAGGAAAAAGTAACAAATTCCACACTGCTATGAAAACTGCAGCCCCAAGTAATATAAATTAAACAGTTAAAAAAAAAAGCAATGAGAAATGATAACCATTTGAAATACCGGGACCCTCTAAAGTGAGTCCCAAAACACAGAGACTGAATAGCCGAAAAAATGGACTCAAATATTCAAAGTCTGAGTTGGCCATTTCAAGAAATATTCCCCTTTCTCTGAGGTATGGGGATTTTGGAGTTGGTATATATAAGTTCGGGGGGGGGGGGCAGTTTAAAGGAGAACAGTGGTATTCAAGATTTGCTCTTCTTCTGAGTTTTTGATGTTTTAATACAAATGCTGAAATTTCAATAGGGATCCATGAGAAATAGCTAAAGCTCTAACCAGTGGTTTTCATCTTTCCCAGAACAAATAAATGTAGCAACACAGATTAAATGTACTTAGCAGCATAGAAACCACTTGAAATGTAGAGCAAACTGCAAAATGTCTTCATTTAATAGATATAACTTCAAATTTAGAGAAAAAATAACAGACACACAGAAATATGACAAAAACACACAAAACTGATTTAAATACCTACGCAACTTTAAATGCAGTAGAATAAATGTACTTTCCTGTTTACTGGATGCAAAATAGAGTCGCAGTACCACTTTGTTTCCTAGCTGATACGCAGGAGCACATCTTCTAGGAGTCTTAGAATAAGAAAACAATGTCTCCCTGTTCGTGCAAATAAAAATGAGCAAGGGTGTTGGACCTGATGCAGTATACCTCTGCATATATAAGTCATCTGACAGCCTTCCCTATTGTCAGATAATACATCAACTCATGCATTATAAAACAGACCTTTATAATGAGAGGTGAATTGCTAACCGGGTGAGCCATCGGGTCACTGGTGTTAGAGCTAGTAATTGGTTATCTGCTAATGCTAAGGGATCTGTTTTTTGGCTATGTAGTATTAAAAGTATATTCATGCATGTCTTCTGAGCCAGTACTGGCTGATACATGGCCAAGGAGTTATGTATGTTAGTGTTCTCACTTTTATGAACTGAATTGTAATCGATTCACAGCCAATCACAATGTAAAGAAATGTCATTCATCAAGTGCAAAGAGCAAGGAGAATGAGACTTACCACCCCTGCATGACTCATTCTTTAGGTTTGGGGAGTCTGATTTCGATCAGTGGTAAGAGTCTTTCATAATTCAAGTAACAAATCGGAGTATGATGCCAAATGATCTTATCCTGGCATTCATAGTATGGACCACAATTTCGTACATTCACAAGTGGACAGATTGTTTATTTTTATAGAAGAATATAATTTGGAATTGAAAGATTTGTATTGCACTATAATGCATTTTGGAAATGCAAACTGTTCTTCATATGCAATAAAGAATGACATTGTTCCAGCTGTTGAACAATACAAAGACTTGGGCATATTCTTAGATATAAAGATTACACAATCAGGACACGCTGAATATGGTATCAGAAAAAAAAAAGAAAAAGAAAGAAACACTGAAGTTACAGAAACTTTAGAAAGACACATTTCATTGTTAAAACTATTTTTGACGTTCTGCCAAAGTCTTGGTTCCTTTGTACATGACTCTCATATACCCTTTAACTGCCTAGTGTGTTTCCTTTTGCTTTATTCATTTTAGATCAAATCCATACAGCATGTACTACAATAATTAAGGGTACAGTAATACTCCATTAGAAATAAAAAGTGATAGAAATAAATGTATATTTGGTACATTGTAGTATTATGTCTTTACCAAAATGAACATGTGTTATAAAAATGGTCTACAAGCAGCCTTAATGGCACAGCCATTATCACAGAGAGAAAAAATAATAATTTGGGTTAAATTAAGGTGATTTATTATTGTACTAAAGCTGGCCTCCATGATGGTTGTTTAGTATATAGTAACTTTAATGCCTGTTATTATAATCAAATTATTTGATGTTAATAACTTAGCAATTTCTGCTATGAAAAAATATTTTGCTCACATTTTGAGACAATTAAATATAACATAATACTGAGTTTTGTTTTCTGACTCTTCATGGGTCATGCAGTTTAGCAAGAGGCTGAATTAGTTAGAACAAAGAAGGCAACCCATTTACTTTCTGACATTTCATGTTTCTTTTGTAAATACATTTGTTCAGGAAAATTATGCTAGTGATTCTTACCAGAGCTGTAGCTATGTCAGTTGGCACCTTGGGCTATCCCCTACATAGTATCCCTCTTAACCCTAACCTGATGACAAAAACAATCTCTTTCATCTTTTTCTATATAGCTAGCAAAGAGCTTATACTGTCTCTTTTTTGCTACAGTTACCATCACAGACAAATAACTGCTATTACTGCACTCACACCCCCATCAACAACTTTTCTGCAGTGCCAATCATGCTCCCAACAGCTTGTACCCTAGCAACTGCCCTCCAACCCCCTCTACCCCCATCTTGGCTCTGGTACTGAACGTTATGTTACTATTTTCCTGTATGAGTAAGATCTCATATGTTGATATAATATTTTCTTCATTAATGTTTTTCTTATGCTGCTGATACTCAAAGAAACAAAAAACACATTGTTTCTTAAGCTTCTAGAATTAGAATAGAGGAACATACACTTTAAGGCACATTTACATGCTTACAAGAACAAAAGACCATTAATGGATGTCCACAGTAAAATCATGACAATGTTATTGATTCTAAAAATTGAGAAATTGTGACTCCAGCTTTGATTAGGACACATTTAATAATTTCACATCAGGTAGGTTATTATTCCTTACTGGAAAATTAATAATTTGGGTTAAATTCATCACCATCAGTAAATGGTCTACGAAAAACAAATTACCATTGCTAAACTAGATCTAAGTAATTGTCTTTTACGTCATCAAGCAGTGTAACTTCAATGTTTCTTTCTTTATCTTTTTTTCCGAGATCTTCTTTAGCGTGTCCTGGCTGTGTAATCTTTAAATCTAAGTATTGAGTGATATGGTTTATAGATTCTGTTTTTTGTAACATTATGTTGTATGTTGTAAATTATAACAAAAGTATTTCTGGATGTAAATTATATTATTTTCAAGTCTTTACTTTCTTTAGTATTTTGTCTATATCATTACGCTTTATACCTCTGAGTAAGGAAAGTAATGAATTGTTTAGAAAACAAAATACAATATTTGTCTCCTGAACTGAAAGGTTTTCAAGTTTTCTAATAAAATTTGGCTAGTTGTAATATTAAATCTGATTTCTGTGACTATCACAGTAAGCATTTATTTTGTAAACTTTCCAATTTATAATATTTCAACCAGTGGCCAGTGGTTCAGAACTATTTGCTGGGACTCTGATTTGATCAGTTTTTATACAGATGTGGTAGAATATACATGTCGCAGCCATTGCATTGATAACATCCCACTTTGTAGTCATACACACGCAATGCATGCCACAACCTTTACATTGATAGTGCCCTGCATTCTATTCATATACAGAGCAAGCATGACACAGCCTTTACATTGATAACACCTTGCTTTGTAATCATACACAGAACAAGCGTGTCACAGCCTTTAAGTTAATAACACCCTGCTTTGTAATCATACACAGAACAAGCGTGTCACAGCCTTTACATTGATAACACTCTGCTTTGTAATCATACACAGAACAAGCATGTCATAGCCTTTACATTGATAACACCCTGCTTTGTAATCATACACAGAACAACCGTGTCATAGCCTTTATGTTGATAACACCCTGCTTTGTATTCATACAGACTATACGAGTACCCATAAGTTGCAATTCGTTCTTTAAAATATGAACTGATGGGCTGAGTGTAGTTGGGGAGGGGTTATTCCTTAGGAATATGAGTCTTTAAGATATGACAGCTTCTGAAACTGCTAGAACAAATCACAGTGTTGCATGTAAGTCTCAAATCTATACCCAGTAGCATAGGTAGGGTGGAATGAAGGGGAAGGTGCCCTGGGTGTAATGTATTAGGATCTGTAGCTCCATTTTTTGTTTAGTTCTCACATAGAGAGCATCGGGGAGGGGGAGGATGGGCTTGACGACCTGGTGCTCATCTAGTTTTGTGTTGGTACAGCAATACAGTACGTCCTTCTTGAAATTACTAGTAAATTAGTAAGATTTTTTCTCCCCATTTCTTGCTGTCACTTGTCACATGACTTGATAGGACCTTGTGTTTGTAGTGGGTAGGAGCCAGTCACACATGGCTGTCACCAAGGCTGTTCTCATGATTTTCCATCCACATCCCTGTAGCAGCCTGAACCTAGGGGAAGCCCCACTGTGATTGTCATTACACATTCATGCCTCTTCATGGTTCCTATTGCTTGATACAGTGGACATGTACTGCTTGGTGGGCAACAATTTCTAACCGTTTACACAGCACTTGTCAGGACTTCCTGGTGTCATTTTTGCAGCAGATTGGATAGCTTCTTTATCAGCATTTTGCTCCAGCTGGGCAAACAGGTATCAGCTATTTCGTCACACCTACCCTCACATCTCCTCTACACTTGGAGCCATTATCTGATCTTGGATTATCTGCCTAACAGAGTATTATCCCTGTTCAGCATCAGACTGTTACCTTGTAGTCCATAGAAACTCTGAACATTTTTCCTGAGAATTATGGAAAACCCTTATTGTGAATGATGCATATGTAGCTCATAAAAATGTTCCATAAGTCTTGTCTTTTTCCATAAAAAATGCTCCATGTATCCTCCTCTTACCATCCACAGCTGTTGATTAAAACCCATTGCCACTTTACATTATGCCTCCTTGTTTCTGTCTTTCTTCTCTTCTGAAAGTTACAGTACTGGATTAAACTGATTTTCTTAATGGGCGTCAGATTTTGTCTTGAGTTTCCACCTCTCTTTCTATAACCTTTGCTAAATGCCTGCATCATATTAACAGATTTGTTGTGAAGAGGCTAAACCCTAAGTAATATTCACAGTAAAATCTACAGAATGGAACACAACATTCAATGTGATCTTTTCATTGTTTGGTACAATATGATATCAACTTTGCATTGCGTTGTACTCAAACATACATCTTAACATGCCTCACTCATTCCTTGTTTGTTACTTTGCTTCCCTAATTGTAAAATGAACGCATTACCATTCTTCTATCCTTGCAGTTATTTATTTAATTTACCCAGCAGACTATTTACCAAATGGATTAAAGATAACCATCTCATCCTTTAATGGAAAACAGAATTTTGTTTCTAAAACACCTCTATAGGGTCACTCATAGAGACATTAAAAAGGGTACACTTAATGCTCAGATACAAGTCTTCTTGTGGAGGCTTTAACAGATTGCAAGAGTGGTACTGATAGGCCATGAGTATGACCCTGATATAGGATGGTGCTCAACAGAGCATAAAATATATTAAGTGGACAAAAATAGTCCTGGTGTTCACTCCTGTGTTAACCAGTAGCAAATATCAACACCCATTCTGTAGCCAACCTGTGGAAATGCAATGATGAGAAATTACCATGACAGGAAGAGGTGGTGTGAAACCACTCTTGAGTAGTTTTTTAAGCAATTTAAGGGCAACTATTAAGGCTGACATAAACACTGTTTTAGCATCCTTTTAACTTTTGTACCCCTTTCACAAGAAAACAAACAAAAAATGAAGAGAATAGAATGATTCTACTTCCAAAAGACACAGGTTCATCTCTGGTATCGTTAATACAGGAAAACATTGTGGATTACAGGTTTACAGCTGGTCTCAGACTATAATTTGTGTATTATTCTTTTCACAGTACTATGATTAGAATAACTCAGGTACTAAAGTACAAGCTCTGTATGTTTCAGTTATTGTTCCTACTCTGTGATGAGGTTTTGAATAAATATTTTTGTCAAGATCCTACATAAAACTGAAGCTTCATGCCCAAATCAGAGAATACCCAGTTTTGATTATACACTTATTTGTTGGTCTGCATTAAATGCAATTGCTAATGCAAAATTATATTCAAGTGCAGTCTTATTAGTTTCCATCTATGGACCTGAAAAGGGTGCTGTTCTTTTGCCCTGTTTCTTTAGCAGCAAACAAAAACAGATAAATAGCAGAGAATGTGATGACACAGATTATTGTGCATCCTTCTATCAGAACTCCTAAACATTTGATTTTATAGTGTTCTGATACCTGGAATTAAGAGATGAAAAATGCTAAAGGTCAACTGTTTTGTGATGAAGAGCAGTTATATTTTAGAAGAATCTTTAATGTGACTGAATGATAATTTAGATCATTGTGGGTGTCTGTTCCTGAAAAATATAAAAATGCAGAATTAGAACTGACTAAATGGACTTGAATTTGTCTAATTAGTTTGCATGAAAGAAAAATACTGACACAAAATAAAAATTGGCATTAGTTACATGGAAGGCAACAGTCAGCTACACTGCAGTCACCTATGGTAACGGTAGAACAGCAGTGGTTAAATAACAGCCAACATTAAAGGTTTGCTGTACATTATACTTATCACACAGATATAATCCTTAAATAATAACTAAAATGATCTACATAATGACATCCACTCAAACACATGCAGTGTGCATTAATTTTCATTTTCCTCTTACAGAGGTAGAGGCTAGTTACAACTTCAGTGGATTGGTTACAGAAGATGAATCAATTTTTCAACCTGGTTTTATTCCAGACCACCAGGGGGCGACATTTTTGGACTATTTGTCAACAAAAGGTTAGTAAATAAATATAGATAAAATCAATTAGCATGCTTATGTTGTTATGTTGGTGTGAAAAACTGAGGGGCTGCCAGCCCAGCCAGATAGAATTTTGTAAATAATTCTATGTCATTGTAAATATTAATGTGATCCACAGGCTTGTTTTACAAATGTAAGAAAACTGTGTTATGTGCTAAGCTTCAAAAATGTAACCACAGTGCACCCTGCTGGAAAAAAGCTGATAAGTAAAGAATTTTACAACTTTGTGTGATCTCAAGCTCGTAGACAGGATGTCTGCGCCAGGAAATTCTTTCTATTGTCCTAAAGGCAGAGATAATTACTAGGATTCACATGTAAAGTATCTTTTATTGATGTGGCTTCCTGGCAGGTGCAGATTACAAAAAAATGTTAAGTTTTAAATTCTATGAGCCTGGGAAACTTAAGCAGAAGTACCAAGAATGATGTAATCTGAAATGACTCAGCAGTAATGTGTATTATCAATTTAAGACTTTCTCAGAGAGAAAGATTTGGCATTTTGTATTTTGTTTTGAAACTGACAACAACTCACCAGTACTTGCTTTGCTCTGTAAGTAAGATCTTAGCTCTTAGTATTTATATAAATAGCAAGATGAGTCTAGCTGTTTTCTATATCTATGTCAGACTGTCCTACAATGTTGTTTTAAAGTATTTCCTGTGATTTCTGAACTCTCTATTGTCATTGTGCTAAAGTAATGAGTATTGTCTTGTGTTTTATTATTTATTACTAAATGTTTTTAAATCTTTTAACCGTGTCTGTTTTGTGTAGAGATAATTTAAGCTCTTAGGGTACTTGCATGTATTTGGTGATACTGTATAAGCCACTCCTAAATAGCCTACAAGTTTCAGTCACACTTACTTATTGGATAATAATAACATTGCAGAGTAGTATTGGACACCCTTTGATAAGGGCATGTATAGTAGCTGATAGTAGTGGTTGGTGGCAGTTGGTACTACCGTATAGTCCGTGCAGAAGGGGGCATAGCTGGAGAACCTGTGCCAGCCTTTCCCAGGAGTATCTGTGTGCTTGTATATAACTCAAATCTCAAAGTGTATGTGTGTCAGCTACTTGGGCAGGGACCCAAAGCACTGGTTGGACAGAGAGGGTGCTGGAGGTTTTGGCTTGACCATTCGGCTGAGATCTGAACTCTATAGCTGTGCCAGTGGGGACTATTATTGGGAATCTGGAGAGAAGGGGAGAAACCAGCCCCAGACTGAGTGTCATCTCTGTGTGCTCTTAACGGAAATTGTACTTTACTATGTGTATACTTGTTATCCTCCCAATGTGGACACCCCCTCACTGGTGGTAGTGGTGAGGATTGAGGCTCCTTGATTACTGGGCCAGAGCACAGGCATCATATATTAATTGTTTGGCAGTGGTGGGATATCCACATCAAATATTAATTGTTTAGTAGTGGTGAGTTAGCTACATCACATATAATTGGCTTGTAGTGGTGTGGATAGTGAATTCCTGTAGCCTGTGTACAGTGATCACTGAAGGTGTTTTTTGTACTCTAAATCAGCCATGCAGTGAACATTCAGAGATCAGATCACAATTGTTTTATTTCTTTTGTTAGCTTAGTTAGTCAGAGAGAGCTGACAAGCATGTCAGCAGAGGAGTTTGGCAAGCTGACAAGGAGCCTGTTGGCTGAAATGTGCCAGGCTGAAGGACTGGTGCATGCCAACCTGACTAAGGCAGACATGATTGCAGCTTTGGTCACAGCTGTATTTGAGAATATTAGCCAGAAGGATGATCAGACTGGCCGTGGAGATGTACAACACTCAGAGAATGGACAGCTCAACCTTTCTACAGAGTACATAAAAATCCATCTGGAGATAAAGATACTTGAGTTGGAGGCCAAGTGTTTAGAAATAGCAGCAGCAGGGAGGCTGAGGCATCTAGTGAATGAGGAAAATGAGAAACTGTGATGTCTGCAAGCTAAGGAGAGGCAGAGGCAACATGAAAAGGAGATGCTGACTCTTTGCCAGAGTCATGGAGGTAATGGGGAAAGGAATAACCAAAACCCAGAAGCAACAAAGGTCAGTAAATTTCTTCCACAGTTTACAGAGGTGGATAATTTTGATAGTTTTATTCATATGTTTGAGAGGATATGTAAACAGTATGATGTTGACCAAAGGCTCTAGGTATGGTTCCTGACCCCCTTACTCTATGGTAAAGCTGTACATATTCTATCAAAATTGTCTGATCATGACTTTTTAAATTAGATTGCTGTAAAGAACTGTTTGCTAGAATTTTTTAAGCTAACACCTGAAGCTTATAGGAAAAAGTTTTGTGAGCATAGACACAAGACAGACGAAAGTGTGTGTGAATATGTTGCTGAACTGAGCACTTATTTTCATAAGTGGGTGAGTGGATATCAGGTCACCACTTTTGAAGGGCTGTCAGACCTTTTGGTGATGGAACAAGCCCTTAGCACTTTTCCTGAAGACATGAGGATCTGGTTAGTTGATAGACAATATGCTACTTCATATGAGTTGGGGAAGAAGGGAGACCTATACCTAGCAAGCAGGGCATCCCTGCACAGGAAAGGGACACTCAGTGCTGCTTATGTGTCTAAGGGAATCCATGGTGAGCAGCTCATACAGCCCCAACAGAATCTGCCAGTAGCAGGGGAAGCCACTAGTCTAGTAACACATCCAGGACCTAGGGTTAAATGTTTTGAATGCAACCAGTGGGGCCATGTAGCATACAGATGTCCATGAAGGCAAGGTTGGGAACAAAAGGTGGGAGAGCCAGTGAGTGGGAAAGACAAAATGCCAATAGTAGGTTGTCTTGAGGCAACAAGGGTATCAAACTACCATCTTGCAGATGTCCTGATTTATTTATTTGCTTTTGTTAACCAGGAAAGTCAACTGGGCTAAAATGAGCCAGGAGGCCCGGGGAGAAAAGCTCCAAAAAAAAAAATAAAAAAAACAATGTACATAATTAAGAGATTAGTTAGAGAGTTAATAACAGCATTTAACAATATACAAGAGTAATAACAGCATTTAACAATATACAATAGAATAATATAGGAATCAGAAGTGACACAGTAACATAGGCAATGAATAGCAACATTTTGTGGAAAACTCGGGTGCATGGCAGGTATTCAGTAGATCAGACAGATAATGATAATCTGCACTTACACAATTTTTGCACATCATGTGAGGCAGGGTGAGGCACACTGTGCTGTGATTAAGGGTGAGTGATAGGGAAGGATTTTGATAAGGCAGTACCATGTGTTAATGCAGTTACACGCAGTCAGGCTTGGAGGCAAGCATGTGAGTCTAGTAGCCTGGGGGAGACCCAGTCAGACCGCATACTTGCAGCCAGGACTGATGAGGTGGTTACTTCAGGGAGGGAGCTACCCTGAGCAGTGAGACTGAAGGTGAGCCACAGCTGCTTGTGGGTACTGATGTTCCCTTGGACAGAGTGACTACAAGGGCAGAGGTGAGTAGGAGTACCCATGCTGACAGTGAGACACCGCTGTCAGAGGATGCCAGACTTCCTGTGGAAGGGGAGCTGGGAAGGGTTACAAAGAGAGAGTTGAGACAGGCTCAACTCTTGGACCCAACATTACAAGGCCTGAGGCAGTTAGCTAGTGAGGCACCTGATTCTTAAGGGAAGGGGCAATCTGTATATTGGGATAAAAGGTTACTGTATAGAGAGTGGACCCCTGATGGAGGCCTAGAAGGTGAGAGAATACAGCAGTTGGTAGTGCCCAGAGCCTACCATCTGGCACTTCTAGCCATAGCCCATGATATTCCCTTTGCAGGTCATATGTGCATAAAATGTACAAAGAGACACATTATGCAGAACTTCTATTGGCCTGGAATTTCCAGAGATGTAACAAGGTACTGCATGGCCTGTGAGCACTGCCAAAAGGTAGGCAATGCAGGAGACAAGGTGAAAGCTGCTTGGATGCCTTTGTCTGTGATTGAGGAGCCATTTCAGATGGTAGCTATGGATATTGTGGGGCCACTGAGTACCCCAAGTTCCACAGGGAAAAAATATGTCCTAGTGGTAGTAGATTATGCTACAAGATACCCTGAGGCAGTGGCTCTGTCCTCCATTGAGGCAGAAAAGGTGGCAAATGCTTTGTTAGAGATTTTCAGCAGGGTAGGTTTCCCAAAAGAAATACTGACTGACAGAGGTGCCATTGTCATGTCAGACCTGCTGGCTTGTCTGTGGAAGTACTCTGGAGTGAAGCACTTAAAGACAACCCCCTACCATCCCCAGACTAATGGTCTTGTTGAGAGGTTAAACTCTACACTCAAGCCCATGCTGCGAGCATTTGCAGACCTTTTTAAGAGGGAGTGGGACAAATATTTGCTCCATCTCTTGTTTGCTTTCAGAGAGGTACCCCAGGAATCCACAGGTTTTTCACCCTTTGAATTGTTGTGAGGGCATAGGATGAGGGGACCTCTAGATTTAATTCAAGATGAGTGGGAGGGTGAGTGTAAATTTCATAAGGAATCTGTTGTGGCATGTGTCCTAAACCTCAGGACATGGCTCAGGGAACTCATGGGCTTGGCCCAGGAGAACCTGGCAGAAGCCCAAGGTCTGGTATGACAGGAATGCTCGAGCTAGAGAGTATGCTATAGAGCAGCAGGTGATGGTTCCTCTTCCCGTCAGACACAATAAGCTGCAAGCAGCTTGGGAGGGACCCTATAAGGTGGTAAGGAAGGTCAGTGATGTTAACTACATGGTGGAACTGTTTTGCAGGAGGCAGGGGCACAAATTGTACCATGTTAACAGGATGAAACCTTACCATGATAGGGAGGCCCTTGTGCTGAGTATTTGCAGTGGATTGCAGAAGGAGTCTGAGGGAGATCTGATGACTGATCTCCTCAGTGAGGCTCAGACTGAAACCTCAGTGGAAGGGGTAGCAATCTCCCAGCAGCTATCTCCTACCCAGGTTTGAGAAATCTAAGCAGTGTTACAGGAGTTTGGGGACATGTTCACTGGAAAACCAGGGTGCACCCACCTGGTACAGCACCAGGTGGATACAGAACCCCAAAGGCCTATTAGGCAGGCCCCTTACAGGGTGCCTGAGAGTGTCAAACAGACTCTGAGGGAGGAGATACAGGAAATGTTGGAACTAGGGGTAATTCAGGAGTCCACAGGACCTGGGCCTCCCCAGTGGTGCTGGTACCAAACAAGAATGGCAGCACCAGGTTCTGTGTGAACTACAGGAAATTAAATAGTCACACAGAGTCAGATGCTTACCCCATGTCTATGACAGATGAAGCCCTAGAGCAGCTGGGTGGGGGCTAAGTATCTTACCACAACTGATCTTACCAAGGGTTACTGGCAGGTGCCCTTGACTCCCAGTGCTAGAGATAGGTCAGCTTTTGTGACTTCTTTTCGCTTATATGAGTTTACAAAGATACCCTTTGGAATGAAAAATGTCCTAGTGACTTTCCAGAGGTTTGTATATCATATCCTAGCAGGAGGGTTTGCCCTTGCTTACCTAGATGATATTGCCATCTACAGCCATTCCTAGCAAGAGCACCTTCAGCATGTCAGAGAGGTGCTAGGCAGACTACAGAGGGCAGGGTTGACCATTAAGCCCAGCAAATGTCAGGTGGGTATGGCAGAGGTCTCCTACCTGGGACATTGATTGGGGAGCGGTAAGATCCGGCCAGAATTGGCCAAAGTGGAAGCCATTCAGGCATGGCTGCACCTGTTACCAAAAAGCAGGTGAGGGCATTTTTAGGGACAGCAGGGTACTACAGAAAGTTCATCCCCAATTATAGTACCATAGCTGCTCCCCTCACAGACCTGACAAGGAAAAACAGTCCAGATAAGGTAGTGTGGACCACAGCATGTGAGCAGGCATTCCAGAAGCTTAAAGAAGCTTTGGGAGGACCCCCTGTGTTAGCCAGTCCAGATTACAGCAAATAATCTGTTGTGCAGGTGGATGCTTCAAACCATGGGGTGGGGACTGTACTTAGCCAGATTTCTTCAGAGGGAGAAGAACATCCAGTGGTTTATCTCAGTCATAGGCTTCAACCCAGGGAGGAATGCTATGCAGCTGTAGAAAAGGAATGTCTAGCCATAGTGTGGGCACTGCAGAAACTTCAGCCTTATCTGTATGGAAGGAAATTCACTGTTGTTACAAATCACAGTCCCCTAACATGGTTACATTGAGCAAGCCAGCATAATGCCAAGTTGCTAAGGTGGAGCCTAGGGTTGCAAGCATTTATGTCAGTGCAGCACCGCAGTAGGATTAGCAATGCCAATGCAGATGGGCTCTCTACACAGGGGACTCCACCTCCTCCAGCAGACCTGTAACCAGTGGTGTTCCACAGGGATCAGTTCTGAGACCCCTGCTGTTTGAAATCTGCTTCTATGAAGTGCGGCTAATACTAGGGACTCTGGCTGACAAAGTTTACTGATGACTGCAAACTGGGAGCGACCACTAAAACCTCTAGTGATGTCAACATCCTTCAAGAAGGTTTTACACAGATTAATGACTGGTGCCAAAGTCATGGTCTTAAACTTAATGCAAAAAAAAAAATGGATTATTATTTATTATTTATTTATTTACATTGTTAACCAGGTAGTGTCTGACTTGGTTGAAAAAAAGCTGTTTTCAGTGGAGACCTGGGGAGAAAATCTCCACAACAAAAAGAACAGTATTAAGGTACAAGCAGTAAACTTAGTTTAAGTAGTACAGTGCTAACAATATGTAAATGAGCTTAACAAAAATATGATAGCAAAATATAATAACAGAATACAATGTAAGCATGCATGTTTCAGGCATACAGGAATACTTTTTTTTTTTTTTACAATGTATATTGTAAACCCTTTATTTTCCTTCAAGTGCTATGCTTACTCTCACCTTAAATCTTTTGCCTTTTTCTCAAGGTGGTCTCCTGGACTCAACCACAAATTGAACATTAGTTATCTGTTCTTTTTCTATCCTCTTCTGACACCTCTCCTTAATTTCTTTGCTTCTTCTTCGTTTCTCCCATGCATCCCTGCTCTTGCATTCAAACTCTATCTATAATTTCCTTTCCTTTCCTACTTTACTAACATCACAGTTGCACTAATATATCTTTTTCTTATGTATAGTGCCCAATGCACCTCATTCTTGTTTGGAAATTGTTAAAGTATTATGCTATTAGAACAGAGTGTGTTTTTGTGTGTAATGTATTAGTTTAGATCTTTTCTGCTGTGTTTTTGTGTGTAATGTATTATCATGGAGCTTTTCTCCCCGGGCCTCCACTGAAAACGGGCTTTCGGGCCCAGTGGACTTCCCCGGTTATCAAACTGGAAATAAATAAATAAATAATAAATATGAGGTACATAAATCATGTAGCTTTACAAGGTGAGTCACTTCTGAAAGACCAACATTGGTCATGTAGTTTTACAAGTGAGGTCATCTGAAGGAACAAAGATTAATAAAGATAAGACAGATAGTGGGATAGCCCTATGTGGGATGAGCACTGTTTGGGCTAACATATGAGATGAGTGGGAAAAATTAGGAGGAATATTAGTTGGGAACAATACAGGGGCGTAACCACTTATTATTTAAAGATTAAATTATGAATAGTGTTTCAGAGTAGTTTTAAATGTGGACAGGCTGGGTTTTTTAGTTATCTATTGAGGAGGGGTCTTCCAATCTTTGGCTATTTTATGGGAGTAGAGGGAGTCTCTGTGATAGTTGTGAGACTGGGTTACTTTTAGCATTAGTTTGTTGGATGACCTGAGGAGTCTACATACAGTTTGTGTTTGGCTAGACTAGGTTTGATAGAGCTGAGCAGTCGGTAGGGTTGAATATGATTTTATGGGCAAGTGAAAGCTGTCTTAGTAATAATAGGTTGTTAATTATCATAATTAATTATCATTCCCTTCAGAAAGGGTGATATTCCTGCAAGCTACCACATCAATAGCAATATCCTAAACGCATGGTCAGTGGTGAGAGATCTGGGCACAGAGGTCAACAGAAACCTTAACTTCGACCACCATGTCTCCACAATGGTAAAAAATTATTTATTTATTTTATTTATTTAAATTTGTTGACCGGGAGTGTCCGACTGGATGTGGGTCCATTTTCAGTGGAGGCCCGGGGAGAAAAGCTCCACAGTAAAATAAACAGACAGTAGTTACATTGGATTACATAGCGATTAACAATTTAACATAGAAATTACTTACAACATATTTACAGATGAAGAACATAGTACATCAGTAGACAACTAGAATCTTTATCTGTGAAGTACATAACAGGCATTAACAAATGTAACAATGAGAAGTTCCTGCTGTATAATAACTACTAGGCTTATGAGCATCTGAGCTTGCTATAATCAGGGTAGTTAGTGGAGTGGAAAGAAAGGTAGTAGTTGGATGGGGTGGATGATATTAGAGTGGGAGTTGCAAGGGCATAGCCAGCATGTTTTTAGGTGCGCTTTTAATAAAGTTTTGAAGTTGGTGCATGATGGTACGGAGGTAATTGTGGATGGGAGTGAGTTCCATAATTTGCCTATGGCGCAAGAGAATAGTGCTTCACCAGCAGAGTTATTGGCTTTAGTGAAAAAGGCCATTTTATGTTGCTCAACTCTTAAGTAAGTGCCTCCAGAAAAAAAGAGGTCATAACCTCCCTGTACTCTTCCCTCATCAGGCCAATAATAGAGTACAACGCTCTATTTGGTATGTTCCTTTCCAAACATCTGCAGCAGTTGTAGAGACCACAAAGGTTCCTTACAAAGTAAATGCAGGGTCTTCAAGATCTGTCTTATGCTAACAGACTGAAATCATTGTCACTATACTCTATGTCATACAGACTGCTCAGAGGCAACCTGTGCCTTGCATATAGAGCAATCTCTGAGCCAGCTTTAATGGAAATGCTGTCTATTCGCAAGTCAAATGGCACATGGGTCACTCACTCAAAGAGCTTTAAGCTGGTATGTGACATCAACAGAACTTGCTGCAGAGACAGATTTGTCTCACAGAGGTTGTCCACTTTTGGAACAGGCTTCCTATTCATGTTAAACAAAGCCCCTCATTGGCCTTATTTAAGTGTAATTTGGACGATTGGGTGGGTAACCGGAAATTCATTCCAGGGGTTCCACCTGTGCCCCTCTTGGACAGGGGCAGTAGGTGCTGATTTTAGTATCTGCTTGAACCAGACACCCTTGTGAACACCAGTTGAACTTGGCTATGTTTATAAGGGTCCTGCGGCCATTAGCCTAGTAATCTCCTATGATCCACACATCTGATTTCAATACCATACTTTTTTCTTATTTACTTTAACTTGTATTGCAATGCAGTAACTTATTAGGTTCATACATATATGCACAGTTCTGAAAGTTGTAGCATTTTTAGTACATACTTTATGAGAGAAAATTGTTGTTTCATATCTAACTTTCCAGTATTGTTCACGTAATGTTTTGCTGTTAATGCTAGTTAATGTCTGTTGACAAAATAATCTATGGGTTATCATTGATTTAGTTTGAAAGAATCAGTCACAGCCATATCGAACTTAATTGGAAAGGCATACTACTTGAAAATTGCACTCTACATTTGCAGTTCATATAGACCACATTTATTAGTATTTCCATGTCAGTTTCACTTGTAATCTAATTGTAAAACTGGATCAGATAGATTTCATTCACAACTCCTTCTGCCCATGAAATCATGTTGCTGCTGCTGCACTAAGTATTGCTACTCTCTATAACTGCCACTAGCCTTCCTATTAGTATTTCGTCCATGAATTTCCCTGATACTGCCTTTTAGATAACAGGCCTGCAGTTCTCTGGATTTTTCCAGCTCATATTTTATGAGGACATCACACCTGTTGTCTTCCACTTCTTAGACTCTGATCCTCTGCACCAGCTAGTGATCTTTTGCAGATCTCAGTTATTACATCTCTGTTTGAACAGAGGGATAAATCCCTTACTGTGACCTAGATGACCCATGTTTGATTAGTGACCAGAGAGGAAAGATTAGGCTTTATATGCCTATCTTTGTCTAGGCAAAGGGATGGTGCTCATATGCTGGAGGGCAGGTCTGCTGTTCACTTTAGTCTCATTGGAGACTGCAGCTCAGAATGGTAGATAGACTATATGTACAGGCAGGATTGGGAGGAATTACCTCCTTAGCATTGGGAAGGCTCCTACAACACAAATGATTACATGCAATGACTTATAAATTTAATACTGGCAAGGATAGGCAGAAGCGTAGCTATGACGGGATGAGAGGGACAATGGTCCTGTGTGCAAAGTGTTGAATGAGCACGATTGGTCATCCATCATCCCCAAGCGTTCTTTAATGCAATACCAGCTTTTAAAAAAGCCGGTACCACATTTGTAGTCAAACCTGCTGCTCTCCTTGTCTGGTCTAAATTATGGCAACTGCTTGCTACACTCGTAGTCAGTGGTTTGCTCCCATTTAATACCAGAAGTTTTTTTTAACTAAAACATGAGCAGCATAGTACTCCGTGCAGCAAAGAATAAACTGTTGCAACTGTTTGCTACATTCACACTACCACTCACATGTCCACATCAGGTAAGGCCTGCATTTGACTTTCTGTACCTTTGCAGAACTAATAGTACATCAAATACTCACTTACAGGAACTAAACCTTCATCAACAGATAAATGACACACATTAGAGTGACGGAGTCATATCCCAATGTATCCCTCACCTCTGGAACAACCGTCCACTATATGTCAAGCAGAGTAGCATCTTGCCACCCTCAAGGTAGGCCTAGATAATTGGATGGGCCGCTTCAAATTCTCTCCTGGACTATCTTGTCATTTCCCTCCTGGAGGCTAGAGGGAAATTTTGAATAGGGTTTTTTTGGCTAGAGTTGAAATGGTTTGCAGAGTGATTGCTACTTGTTCCCAGCCATGTAGCCCAGTGAGAGTACCTCCACCAGTGTCAAAGATGGCAGCTGCGACTGGGTCAGGAGGCTGCACAATCTGAAACTGTGCCCATATGAAGTCAGAAAAGAACAGTGGCCAAAACCCACTGCCATACAAGGAAATATAAGATAGGCATTCACACTCTTTTTGAACATATGTATATACTTGTATAAATCAGTGCATATTATCCCTGATTTTTTTGAGTATGTGCTTTAGTGATTTGTTTCATATCTTTATATATGCCGCTGTTTGATAAAATATTTCTGACATACAATCAAGTGTCACATTTGTTCCATGTCCATAATTATAAAACTATGTTGATGTACATCAATCTGTCATATTTTTGAAGTTATCATCAAAATGTCTGTTACTCTGCTACAGGTGATGTTGCGCATATACTTTAGGTCTGTCTGTCAGAATGAAGTACTTCATCTGTGCACCAATGTGCATTGAAAAAGTATGCCTCTAGTCCTGTAGCACACCAACTCAAATACCTGGAACATGTTTCACAGACCAAGAACATTACAGAGTATATGGATATGTGTGTGTGAATATATATATATATATATATATATATATATATATATATATATATATATATATATATATATATATACATATGTATATTAAATTATACTGTGACTTAGTCATGATTTGCTTGTCAGCCACTATAACTATTGCAACTACCTCAACACCGAACCTGTTGTACTCTCTCTCTTCATATATATATATATATATATATATATATATATATATATATATATATCGGTCTACTTTGTTCCGTTGAATCTCATTTCACTGAATTTCATTTTACTCCGACCACTTCACTGAAAACACAAATTACTAAAAATTAATTTCACTGAATCTCATTTCACTGAACTGCAGTTAGTATATATGGCACTGTGTAAAGTACTGTAAGGCAAGTAAATGGAATATAACCTCTTCCCTACTGTAGTGCGATCCTGGAGCTAGTATACTGTATTTTACAAAAAAAACTTCAAAACAATACATTTTAAACAATAGACATGCATAGTTGCAACACCAATGACTAACTCTCGCCAGAAGATAATATCTACTTAGACTAAGTACCCCAATGTGGGGGGCTGTGCCCCCCCATACCCCCCTAACTATATATACTAACTCCAGGATTGCACTACAGTGGAGAAAGGGGCATATACCTTTTACTTGCCTTACAGTACTCTACACAGTGCCATATATACTAACTGCAGTTCAGTGAAATGAGGTTCAGTGAAATGAGTTTTCAGTAATTTGAGTTTTCAGTGATGTGGTCAGGGTGAAATGAAATTCAGTGAAATGAGACTGAATGAAACAAAGTAGACCCATATATATATATATATATATATATATATATATATATATATATATATATATATATATATATATATATATATATATATATATATATATATACACACACACACACACACACACATATATATATAGAGAGGGGGGTGGAGGTAGGGAGCAATAAAGGAAGATGTTAAAAGTTTTAGTCCTTATATAAGAATTTCAGTGATTTCATGAAAGAATTAACAGTCAATTCAGAAAACCTGAAAATTACATTAGATGTTAAATGATTATATTCCATCTGAAAATAGGTGAATTGTTTGGTTTCCACATCCTGAAAATGGAAAGTTTTCACTTTTTAAGGTTTGCCTTTTACCAGCTTTAACAGATTTATTATTGTCTGATGTCTTTATTTTTAATACTATATTTATAGACAGAAATCAGGAGCGGTATTGGGTGCTGTGGTTGTCTCCAGTTTTACACAGGATTGGAGAGCGTGGGGATATGCTATAGAGAGGAGAGGAATGAAGGTCAGCAGGACTAAGACAGAATATATGTGCATGAATTAGAAGGAGGACAGAGGAATGGTGAGGATGCAGGAGTTATCGAAGGTGAATGAGTTTAAATACTTGGGATCAATAGTTCATAGTAATGGTGAGTGTGGAATAGAGGTGAAGAAGAAAGTGGAGGCAGGGGAGAGTGGGTGGAGAAGAGTGCCAGGAGTTATTTTTGACAGACGGGTACCAGTAACAATGAAAGGGAGGGTCTACAAGATGGTAATGAGGCCACCTATGTTGTATGGATTGGAGATGGTGGCCCTGACAAAAAGGCAGGAGTCAGAGCTGGAGGTGGCAGAGTTAAAGATGTTAAGATTTGCATTGTGTGTGACAAGGATGGACAGGATTGGAAATGAGTATGGTAGAGGGTCAGCTCAGGTTGGATAGTTTAGAGACAAAGCCAGAGAGCTGAGATTGCACTGGTTTGGACATGTGCTGAGGAGGGATGCTGGGTATATTGACAGAAGGATGCTGAGGTTGAAGCTGCCAGGTAAGAGGAAAAGGAAGGCCTAAGATAAGATTTATGAATGTGGTGAGAGAGGACATGCAGGTGGTTGGTGTGGCAGAGCAAGATGCAGAGGACAGGAAGAAATGAAAACAGATGATCTGCTGGGGCGACCCCTAACAAGAGCAGCCAAAAGAAAAGAAGAAGTTAAGAGTTACAAGGAAGAAATGTTTATAATGATTTTTTTCAGACTTTATTTATGATATTATAATTGTATGGAATGATATTGTTGACAGTTTACATTTGTTCATAAAAGACTGGTTTTGAATTAACCTTTTTCATATGAAGTCAGTAAAGAAATTATTAGATATTTAGATCTATTAATATGAAACAATTTTAACAGTAATAGACTAACATTAAAAAGGCAACAGAAGTAATACTCTTACATTTTAATAGCGTTCACTTAGAATAGTTAAAGAAAATATTGTGCATTGACAAATGTGTCATGCAAGCAGACTTACAACTGATTATGAGTTTATAAAAGAAGCTGAAATAATGAAGGAAATATGTAGAATGTGGCATTATCCAGAGAATGTTATTGAAAAAGTATTTACTGCTGTAGAAATAATTATGTACTTGTATCTACAACAAGGCAATACAATTAATTTTTTTAGGAGTGGAAATCATTAGAAGTAATACTATATTGTTTCTTTATAAAATTGATTTAAATGGAATTTAAAAAAAATAGCTAGTCATTTAATGGCATAAATAAATATGGAAGTAGTGGCATAAAAACGAATGTGATAAATGTAAGATGTTTTTGTTTTATGTGTTTTGTGCTGAAACTTTGAGGTTGAGGGGTAGAGATGTTGAAACATTGGTAAATATATCATGCAGGCATATGTGATATTGCAAACCAAGAAGAAACTTTGCAGTGTGGAGGGTGTGATGTTCACTTCCTAAATTATGTTAAGCACTTACTTCACTTAATAAAAATCGACCTTTAAAATATACCTGTAAAATATGTGCTACAAAACAATCAAATAGAAAATAGTAGCTAGTCCACAGTTGAGTTAAAATGGAATATCCTTTATTATACCATGACCCCCCCATTAATATTCCAAAACGTGTACGCTGATTGGCCAGCGTGCACGTTGTAAATCGACTTATACTAATAGAAAAAGGTCCGGTCGCCCGGACTTTTTCCATTAGTATAGGTCTCCTTTAAAAACACTGTCTCGCTATGTTAAAAGAGTTTAACATAGCGACACAGCTTTAAAAAACGCAACGGAGATCTCCGTTGCTTTTTTTAAAGCTGTCTCGCTATGTTAAACTCCTTTAACATAGCAACACAGTGTGTAAAAAGCAATGGAGATCTTTCTTTCTCCGTTGCTTTTTTTTTAAACCTGTCTCACTATGTTAAATGGGTTTAACATAGCGAGACAGCTTTAAAATAAGCAACGGACATCTCCGTTGCTTATTTTAAAGCTGTCTTGCTATGTTAAACCCATTTAACATAGTGAAACAGTAAAAAGCAATGGAGATCTTGCTTTCTCCGTTGCTTTTGGCCACAGTTCTGATATACTGCGTAGGCATGCGCAGTACATCAGAACTGCCGCAGATACCAGACAGCTGCGGAAGGGCAGCAAAGAGGCATTATACAATGCCATTATTTAAGAAAAGTAATTATTTATTTTCTTAAATAATGTCATAGTATAATAGCAATAACCCACTTCTGGGTGTGGGTAATGGATTACCACGGTTGTCTTTGTTTGGTCCCTCGGGCTTCACCCTTGGGACCAAACCATGACAACCGTGGGTAAATCCCGCATTACCCACACCCAGGCGTGGGTTATTGCTATATTAAAACACACAAACAAATGATCCTAGCTGACGATCCTAGTTGAGTGTAATGAGAAGCATCAAAAACATTCCTTATTTATATATAATCAGATTGTTTGGAGCAAGGGAGTAGTTACAGAAGGTGGTTCTGTTAAGAGCAATAAAAGCATTAAAATCATTCCTTTAGCCAAGTCCCCCTTCCCCCTTAACACCATGGTGTAATCAGAGCCTGTGCTACCTAAACTGAAACTAGAGACAAATTACAATCTAAGACCAGTTTATTAACACTTTGTATAGGCTAACAAACTAATCAAAACTTTATTAATTAAGAAACTAGCTAAAAATGATTAACCGAGTAACAAAAAGACCTGCTAATAGACAGTTACAAGAATAAATATTAATAATTACACAATGACTGGCCATTAGTATTCAAAGATGTGCATGCTGATTGGCCAGCCCAACCAGCATGCCTGTTGTAAATCCCACAATATACCAACAGAAAAGGGTCCGGTCACCTGGACTTCTTTCCGTTCATATATTCCAAAACTTTTATTTTTTTTTTCTTACTCCGGACATACCCGAGAGGCAGTATGGAAGAAATACAAAGAAAATCAGGTATGTTATTTAAAACTAAAGACACATACCTGATTTTATTTGCATTTCCTCCATTCTGTCTCTCTTTCCATCCCCTAAAGTAGCCCAAACTTTTTTTTTTAATAATGAAAAAAAAAAAAAAAGAACAAAAATGGAGCAATGGAGACTTTATTTTCTCTGTTGCTTCCTTTTCAAAGCATTGATATACTGGGGATGCATGGGAACGCAAGTCCTATATGAATGTGTAGTACAGCAAAAGAACAGTCACAGCCCTTAAGGCTAAACAACACACCTGATACACTTGTAATAGGTGACTCTATCGTCAGGCACACTGACGTCCCGCTCACCAGGCTGAACAAGGAGAAGGTCACGGTGAGCAGCCTGTCTGGCGCTAGGATCCGCCACATAACACAAGCACTCAGGTCACTCCAAGGCAAGTACAAATATGACTCAGTCATTGTCCATGCTGGTGTGAATGACCTGAGACGTACCTCCCTGGACTACATGAAAAGAGACATAGAGGAGCTCTCTGAGCATGTAGCCCAGGCTGGTATGACCCTGACCTTGAATAGCATCTTACCCTCACCAAGAATGATGCCACAATATGAAGACAAGATGATCAATTTCAACAATTGGCTTAAGTATTGGTGTCATTCAAAGGGGATCCAATGCCTGTCAGCGTGGGATGATATGCACGACAAGCCACGATGCTTTGCTAGGAACGGCTTGCACCTGTCACCCCTGGGCTTTCGGATATTGGCAAAGGCTCTTGCTACCCCCATAGTGCCTTTTTTAGGCAAGGCTCAAAAGACAAACCCACCTCCATAGGTATCACAAGGGATAAGAAACTAAGAGTAATACTACTCAACGCTAGAAGTCTAAACCTCAAGATGCACGCACTCGAAACTCTCCTTAGCATGGAGAACATCGATATCTGTGCAGTAACAGAAACCTGGTTCAGGACTCCCGAGAGCACTCCAGCACTACCAGGTTATACCTCATACCATGCTTTTCGGCCCCAAAACTTGGACCGAACCACAAAAGGAGGAGGAGTATCGATATTCATCAAAGATACCCACACCTCCAGGTTGGTGGCAAAGCACAAAGCATCAGAGACTATCCATGTGCAACTAACAGTGGGTAAAACTGCCTTCCAGTTTATAGCCTGCTACAGACCACCCTCCCAAACCCAGGAACCCCACTCGGCCTTCCTGAGAACACTGGAAAATATGAAGGTCTCTCCGAACACCATTATATTGGGTGACTTCAACTACCCAAACATAGATTGGGAGCATTACTCTAGCTCCAACACCCTTGCCCAAAGGTTCCTAGAATTCATAAACTCAAATGCTATGGAACAACTTGTTACCACTCCCACAAGAGGGGAAAACATACTGGACCTGATCATCACCAACATGGGGACTCTATGCTCCAGACCAGAAGTGTATCCCTCACTGGTAAGATCAGACCATAAACTGATCTCACTGGATATTCACATCCCGACCCCACCCCTGCCCAGAAAACCACAGTGAAAAACTTCTCTAAAGCAAATTTCACACTCCTCAAAACCGAGGTGGAATCCTTCAAAGCCCCCGGGCCTGTGGAAAATACGGCCCAGACCGCAGAATCCTTTATAAATGCATTCTATGAACACCTTCAGGAATGCATGGATCATGCAATCCCAAATAAAACCAAGACCCAATCCTCCAAAGGCAGAAGACCTGTCTGGTGGACCCCAGCCATAAACAAACTATACAATAGAAGGAGGAAGCTACTACATGATAGAGCAAAATCCCAAAAAGGGAAGGCATCTCTGATCAGTATTAGCAAAAAACTAAGGGCACTCATAAAATCGTCAAAGGCCAGCTTCAAGAGAAAAATTGCACAGGACACTAAAGATAATCACAAGGCTTTCTTTAGTTATGTTAGGAACCTGGGTGGGAATTCACAGATATGCTCAGAATTAGTCCAAAATTACAAAAAATACACTGATCCCACAGACATTGCCAACATCCTAGCTGACAGGTTCAGCGCAAACTTCTCCCCCCCTCCCCAACAAAAGGGCAAATATCTATCCCAGCAGAGTGCTGCCCCCCCTGACATCTCAGATGCTCAGGTGGGAGCCGCCCTCTCCAAAGCAAAAAACACAGCATCAATGGGACCAGACGGTGTCCCAGGCTGCGTCCTACATGAACTCCAAGAAGAGCTAAACCCAAACATAAAACTACTGTTCAATCTCAGCCTTACTACAGGATATGTACCCAAAGAGTGGCGTACAGCAACAGTGGTCCCTCTCCACAAAGGTGGTGCTCAACGGACCCTGGAAACTATCGCCCCATAAGCCTGACTAGCTTGGTCTGCAAAGCTATGGAAAGGATCATTATGGACCTCATAAATAAAGATATTGGGGACCTACAGACACTGGATCCTACCCAGTTTGGCTTTGTTAAGGGCAGATCCTGCCTCTTAAACCTGGTTGACTTCTTTGAAACAGTCACCAAGGCCATTGACGAAGGGAAGGTGGTCCACACAGCCTATCTGGACCTCGCAAAAGCCTTCGATACAATACCCCACTCTGGCATTATAGATAAGCTCACCAGCTTAAATATAAACCCCTATGTCACTAGATGGGTTGCAAACTGGCTCAAGGACAGAACCCACATGGTTAGAATTGCTGGAGCCATGTCAGACTCAAAACCAGTTACAAGTGGCGTCCCACAAGGCTCAGTCCTGGGACCTCTCTTGTTTGGTATATATTTCTCGGAGGTACAGGTCAACACGGAAGGACTGTGGCTGACCAAGTTCGCAGATGACTGCAAACTGGGTGCCATAATCGACTCTCCAGCCGACACAAGCATCCTCCAAAAGGGCCTCATAGAAACAGACAACTGGTGCCAGAGCCATGGCCTCAAGCTAAATGCCAAAAAGTGTATAGTCATCCCTTTGGCAAAACAAAGTGCCCACAAATTACCACATAGGTGGTAATCCATTAAGTACAGAAGAAGTCATTAGGGACCTGGGGACCCAAGTTGATAGCAATCTCTCATTTGACAACCACGTGGCCAAAGTGGTTAGAAAAACATTTTATATAGCCCACCTAATCATGAAGGGATTCACATCTAGATTAGGGAGGTCATCGTGCCTCTTTACTCATCCCTCATCAGGCCCATAATCGAGTACAATGCCCCTTTTGGGATGTACCTTACCAAACACCTGCAGCAACTGGAAAGACCCCAAAAGTACCTCACCAAGAGGATCAAAGGGCTCAAACAGATGCCATATGCTGCCCGGTTAAAGAAACTCCAGCTCTACTCAGTGGCATACCGACTGCTCAGAGGTGACCTGTGCCTGACGATAAGGCCATGTCCAACCCGGAATTAAGGGACATGCTGCACCTCAAAAAATCCAAATCCCATCGAGTTACACGCTCGAGAGACTTGAACCTCAGCACTGAAATAAATAGGACATGCTGGAGGGACAGATTCATAACCCAGAGGCTCCCTTCACTATGGAATAAAATCCCAGTCCAGGTTAGGCAGAGTCCCTCATTGACTCTCTTCAAGAGGAATCTTGATGAGTGGATGGGAGATCATAGGTTTACCCCGGGTATCACTTCTGTGTCACTGTTAGACAGAGGCACAGTATACTAACCTCGAAAAAGGACATAGCAAAATTAATTTAAAATGGGTGGCGAAAGCTAAACATACTCTGGCTAGGCTTATAAATGCCCTAGGGCAGATAGCCTAGTATGAACCTATGAACCTATGAACGCATCAGTATAGCACCAGCCACAGAAGAGCAGTAATGTGATGTTATACAAAGACATAATTTAAGAAAAGTAAGTTTTTTTCTTAAATAATGTCACTGTATAATATCAATAACCAACTCCGTGGTTGTGGTATATTGAAATTTACCCACAGTTGGCTTTAGTTAATCACTCGGGATTCGCCCTCGTGATTAAACCACACCAACCATGGGTAAATCTTCAATATAACACACCATATCATTGGTTATTGCTTAAATATGCAACTTTTAACAGAAATCGCTTTCATAGCTAATAAATACTTCATCAGGTTTGTGTGTCAAAAACAAATCAATATGAATGAACAACGTGAACTACTGTGGCAGCTGAAACTATACTTTTTTTTTAGAAAACAGGGCTTAATTATTATTGCTCCATAAAAAGCATACTAGATCTCAGAAAACTGCCCCACTGTTTAGACAACTATTAAAAGACTGATATGGGACTGATTGATGCTGACATTACTTGTTTATATTGTTTACTCCTTTTAGCACTAACTTACAATGTTATAAAGGACATAATTTAGGTGGTGCATGTATACATTAACCATTTTTGATGGCTCTACATTAAATGCTATTTTAGATTTTAAACTGAACACTTTTGTTACTTAGAAGTATTTATTAGATACGAAAGCAATCTTTGTTAAAAGTTGTATATTTATTCATATTTATTCTGGTAAATGTCTATTGGTAGATCTTTTTGTTAGTCAGTCAGTCATTTTTTAGTTAATTAGTTTCTTAACTAATAATGTTTTGATTAGCAGATTAGCCTAGAGCTTCTACAAACTGCTCCTGTCCATAAAGAATACAGGTGGACAAGCCAGGGGTGAATTTGCAATTTCCCATATATTAGTCCAAATTGCATTTGAACAGGCTTAGGGAAGAGCTCTACTTCACAAGAAGGGAAGTTTGTTCTAGAGACCTCTGAGACAAATACCTGTCCTCCAAGATGTCTTGTTATAGCACAGATGAGGTTTGCATATTTCGATCGGTAATTCTAGTGCTGTTTATTTTGCGAATGTGTAGCAGATCCACCTGGGCTGAATCAGAGAATGCCCTGTCGGTTAAGCATTGATCGCCCTTCAGTAGTTGATAGGAGACTGAGTACAAGGTCATGGCTTTGTCCCATGCATTTTTTAGTGAGGAACCTCTGTGGCTACTCCAGCTGTTACAAATGCCTGGTCAGGTACATGCAGAAGGGGGCATTGTACTCGGTTATTGGTCTAATGAAGGCTGAGTATAGTAGTACTATGATCTCCTTAGTTCTAGATGCCATGGCCTTACTTATAAGTTGTGCCATGTAGAAGGATTTTCTCACCACCACTGACACATGCTGAGCAAAGTTTAAGTAACATTCAACCTGAGTTTTCAAGTCTCGTATCACTGGGTCTACTCTAATGGAAATGCTATAGCACCATAATTTGCAGAGGTTTTTCTCTTCCCAAATGGTACAATTATGCATTTCATTTGCATTGAGTTTTAGGCCATGACTTTGGCATCAGTAATGTGTCCTTGTCAGACCCTCCTGGAGGATATCTACATCTTTTGGGGAATTCAGTGATTACACCCCAGCTTGCAGTCATCAGCAAATTTGGTCGGCCAAAGGCCCTCTACATTTGCCTTGACTTCAGAGAAGTATATTCCAAACAGGACAGGTACCAGTAGCAAGCCTTGTGGGAAATCACCAGTAACAGGCCTGTTAGTGGAGGTGAATACCCCAACCTTAATGTCATATATCTTATCCATGAGCCATCTGGCTATCCATTGGGTGACATAGGGTTTTTATATCTAAATTTGTGAGTTTGTCTATAGTACATGAGCAAGATATTGTGTCAGATTCCTTGACCAGGTTGAGGTAGGCAGTATGCACTCCTTTGTCCTTGTCCATGGCTCTAGTGACCTTCTTGAAGAAGTCCATTGGGATTAGTATGCATAATCTGCCCTTTATGAAACTGAACTGGGATGGGTCCAGTGTCTGAAGATTTCCTATGTCTTTGTTTATTAGTTACATGATAATTCTTTCCAAGGCCTTGCATATGGTTCTGCAGTTCTCTGGGTCTGTTGATGGATTCCCTTTGTGCAGAGGGATGAGTGTTGCAGTCCTCCATTTCCCAGAATGAAGCCTGCCTGGATGGTGTAGTAGAACAGAGATTCTAGTAGGCCTGACAGGTTGTGTTTCAAGCTATTTAGAAGGCATCTTAGGATATTATCAGGACCAACTGATACAGTGTTTTTATCTTTTCTTTAGTGATAGTTGGGGGAAAATGGTAGAAGGTATTTCCTGGGGTGTAATTGAGGGTGATATGAGGTGAAACTGGAGCTAAATATATTGGCCAGCACATTTACTGTTTTCTTCCGGTTTGGTATAGGAAGTTCCATTTACTATTAATTCAGCAGACTGTTGGGTGCTCCCTTTAAAGTTGCATAAATAACTGGAAAATGTGTTACGGTTATCTTTAGCCTGGAAGGTTATTTTTCCCTCAAAGTGGCTTTGGTGGATTTGATTAGTCCCCTGAGTTGCTTGTTGAGACTGATGAGGGAGACTTTTGTCTGTTGGGCAGAACCCGCCATACTTTTGTACAGGATTTTCTTTCTTTTGTTGTACAACCTATTTCTACTGGGAGTTCACCAAGAGGGCTTGTTTTTGCAGTTTTGCTAAGTTTATTTTGGTTTGGTACTACTGTTTCTATACAGTTATTTATACGTTGTACATGGTTTCTGTAAATGCTTCTGCACAGGCCACAGTGTTCTCTGAGTTTAGGGGGCTTGGAATTTAGCTATGCCATCACTTAATAGCAGGTAATTAGCCATGGAAAGTTCTTAAAGGATCTAGGGTTTGCTGGGAGTTTTCACTTTTGATTTATTTCAAGGGTGACCACTTTGTGATCTGATCTAACCAGTGAGGATATTACTTGAGGGAAGGTTCAACTTTCCCTTATATTTGTGAGTACCAGATCCAGGATATTTGCACCTCTAGTAGGTGTGCAAACTATCTATTTCAGGGTGTTTGTATTGACAAAATACAGGACTCTTTGAGCCTGCATGTTAGTGGTTGTTTATGTATTCCACTTTATGGTGAGATAGTTAAAATCACCCCTGAATATGGTGTTGGGGTGAATGGTGAGTAACTCCATTACATTCAAGTATGTGGTATGGTTATCCTGGGTCATAGATGGGGACCGATATCTATCAAGAATATGGTATGGGACTTTACCTAGGGTTAGTTGGACATGGTGTAGCTGAAGCATGTCATATTGTTTGACAGATCTTGAGGTGTGATTACTTTTTACGTAGATTGATACATGCCCACCTCTTGTCTCAGTAACTGCACAAATGGCAACCCTCTCATGAGTGAGAATCACCTCAAGGGAGTGGAGCTTCTTTTCAAGATTCTTAGCACTGAGCAATAACACCATTAGTTTATTTTAAGTTACATGTACTATCTTGGAAAGTTTATCAGGTTTGCATGGTCTAAAAAGGCTTTATAGGGGTAGATAATGTTTTAGCCAGTATCCAAAAGCCTAGTGGGAACTGTTGCAGACCATCCATGGCAAAGCAGATTTGTCTGTCGATCATGTCCTCTCAAACTGACAAATAATTGACCCCCTTGGAATGACACTAGTAACTAAACCAATTGTTAGAGTCAATCATCTTCCGTTTACACTGTGGTATTATCCTTGAAGAAGTTAGAATGTTGCTCAGTGTTAGACTTATACCTGCCTGGGACACACAGTCTGAAAGCTTTATCATGGCTGTCTACATATAATCCAGTGGTACATCTTAGGTCATTAATAGATTCATAGATTCATAGATTAGTACTAGGCTAACTGCCCTTGCAAGCCATTTTAAGCCTAGCCAAGTATCCCTTGTGAGACTCAAATCCTGCACCGTGTGTTTGTAAAGCAAAAACCTTAACCATTAGGCCACCCTCCTATACCCACATTGACTATGACAGAGTCATACCAGTACTATTGGTTCAATGTCCTGAGTGTGTATTTGATCTGGTAGATCATTACTCCCGATAACCAACTGACTGTGACTTTCTCCTTGCTCATCCTGGTGAAGGGGGCATCAGTATGTCTCACAATAGAGTCTCCAATGAGCAATATATTTGGTTGTGTGATAATTTGCTTTAAGGGCTTAGATGATGAGACATTGTAAGAAGTGGTTGTATGTGTCCTTGGGAGTCTTGTCTTTGCAGAGCACCTGGAAGGTTGCTGAGGACAGTTTATGCGAGGCCTTTGAGTTTTTGGTAGATTGCATTTAAGAGTCTCAGCAAAATCTGTGACAATACTTAATCTAATCTAGATCTGAACCCAGCAGTACCTCTGCTGTTTCTCCCAACTCAGTGCATTTACATACTTGTACCACAGAGATAGGTAAATAATGTGTCAACCGAGCCTGGCAAAAAATTTAGATTTTAGATTTTTGAAATTCTCCTATTTTTAAGATCATGATGAGTCACATTACAACTTTTTGTATAGTAAACAAAAGTTTATACTTAAATTTCACTCTAGCAGTATAACTTATTTTTTCTGTTTTCACTCACCGTACTTCTGAACTTCATATCTCTATTGCTGCAGCTCTTCATTTTTTATTTAAATGTCTTTTTAGCCCCAATATCTCTGAAACTATATGTGTTTTCACTTAAAACTGCAAAAAAATGGATTAAAATATCCAATATCTTAATAAAAATATCCAATATCTCATTTACTGTGAGTGGAATTTCAACAAAAGCAGAGAAGGTCCCAATAGGTTCATAGGTTAGTACTAGGCTAACTGCCCTTGCGAGTCATTTTACACCTAGCCAATTATCCCCTGTGAGATTCAAACTCTGTACCTTGTGTTTGTAAGGCAAACACCTCAACCATTAGACCACCCTCCCAACCCTGCATTTTACATCACAGATGAGGAGGAGATAAAGGTATCTATCACTTTTAACCTTAAAATGAGGAAATAAGCAATTTGACAGTCCTGATAGAAAGATTTCAGGCATATCATAAGCCAGTGAAGAATATTTGTTATGTAAGGCATTTCATTTTCATTCAAAATCAAGGGGTTCAAGAATCAACAGATATTTAGGTGACCAAAATGAGACACAGTGGAAAAGAATGTAAGTTCAGAGACTTGCTTGACTTGTAAAAGATAGTGCTGTGTATGGTATCCCAAATTGCCAAGTTGGAGGCATACTATTTACATAAGTAAACATGAAAAGTTATTAATGTGTATAAGGCAAGGGAACATTCAAACGTTCTGTTTAAAACCATGGCTGGGGTATTGGTGCTCTAAAAATAAAGATGTGAGTGAAAATAAGTACAAGTAAAACTCAAAATATGAAAATATCACTGATAATTCATAGTATACACAATGTCACCTAATAATGAAAGGACACTACACCAACTGCAAGCAGCGTGGAGTCAGGCATGAAAAATTACATTTTAGAGCCATTAATCTTATTTGTATACTTTTTGGAGGGTTGAAGTCATTTCACTGTATGTGTGAAAGCCAAAACAAATCAGTACAGTCAGATTTGCAAGTAGATGAAGCAAAAGAAGAGAGTAAAACAGAAAAATATGCAGACAAAATTGAACTATATAACAGACATGTAACAGTGAATAGATGCAATACAACTGATTTTTTATTAGAAAAGCTTATGACAGAAAGTGAAATTATTATGTTTAAACTTGATGGTAGAACACAATGCAATATAAACATAGAAACCGCTTTTAAAAAAGTGACTCCACAAATCTCTGCTCACTGATTTTGGTGTATTTGGAGTACATACTAAAGCCAGTTGATTACATTTTGCTTGTGCAAGTTTAGAAAATCCAAAGTAACGTAAGTGCAGTGCTGACTGTAGGCAACACAACTGGTACAAAATGCACAATACTGTCAGAAACTACTTTTAAATCAGTGAATCTGCCTAATACTAAAAGAGGTTCAGAATATGTACAAGTCTTAAGAATTAAACAAATGTGTATAAAGAAAACATTATCCACTTTAGACAATTCAGGAGTTCAGTTATGCTCTTCTTTGTGCCAGATAACTGTTTAAATATTTTGGCAGATTAGGCTAGACAAAACCAGTTCAAAGCTGTGTACTCTTCCAGGTAGATACAGGTCTTTGAGATTGTGTTCTGGAATACCGTTAGTCCCAGAAATGTTTCAAAGAGCAGCTGAAATGAATTAGGGGCTAAAAAAATGAATATAATTAATGATTTTATACTATAAGGAGCTACCAAGCACAGGCATGATTTTCAACTTAACAAATTGCTGGACAGACATTTAGAGAAGCTAAAAATATGGTTACTGTATCTCCTACTCTGAAGTTCTATGATGTTTCATAACCATTTCTCCTTCAGGAAGATATCAACCAATAGGGGCTTGAGTAGTATTACTTCAGGAAGGTAGACCAGTAACATATGAGTCAAGGCTACATGATACATATGGCAGTAAGAGTTGACCCAGTTGTCCATGATTTAGAAATGTACATGCACAGTGACCTAACTTTTGACCAGCATGTGTCCATTGTCATAAGAAAGTCCTTCTATATTGCACAGCTTATAAATAAAAGGATTATCATTATCCCCCTTTACTCTCATTATTTATTTATTTATTATTTATTTAACATTTGTTAACTGGGAAAGTCTGACATGGAACAAAGCCAATTTTCAGTGGAGGCCTGGGAAGAAATTCTCCAGATGCATGTCTTTGTAATATGGGGAAACCAGAGCACCCAGAAGAAACTCACACAAACACAGGAAGGACATGCAGAATCTGCACAGAGGGCACTTCAGCCAAAAATCTAACTCCATTGTGCTGTGATTAGACCAGTCACTGAGTATAATGCCCCTTTGGCATGTATCTGTCTAGACAGATGCAACAACTGGAACACCCGCAGAGATACCTTACTTAAAGGCTACAGGGCCTAAACAATTTGACCTACATGGACCAATTCAAAGTCCTGTCACTATACTCAATATGCTAGAGATGGCTAAGACATGATCTATGTCTGGCATACATGGCATCCTCTGACTCAATACTGATGGACCTGCTGTACATCAGCAAATAAAATTGCATCAGAAATACTCAGTCTAGGTATCTAAACCTCTTCTGCAACATCAACACAGTGGTTTGGAGGGGCAGGAATATCTCTCAGAGAATACAACTGCTCTGGAACAGACTCTCCATGCACATAAAACAAAGCTCATTCCAGTTCATGCTCAAGCTCAGTTTGGATCTATGGATGGGTAATCGTACCTCTTGTACTACTAATGGAGAGATACAGCTCCTTAATGCTTTATCCCATGTATGGGTCCCCTCAAAGCATCTATGGCATGTTCCCAGTTATTTTCATTATGGGTAAAGCATATTATTGACCATGGAATGGGTAAGGTCAATCTAACACCAAATGAGACAGGTTAATTTTAGCACCAAAAAGGAAATTAGCTAGGCTTAAAATGGCCTATAAAGGCAGCTAGCCTAGTACTTACCTTTAAACCTATGCAGATTTTGATTGATGCTCGGGCAAATTAAAGAAACAACTGTTGGTCATAGTTTTTGAAATCCACTGTGTTATTCCTTCAAGCCAACACTTTATTGTATACAGAGTGAGTGCTTTAGTCGGTTCACATTTTGACTTCTTTAGACTCTGACTACAATATAAAACTCAGCTCATAAAATAGTAGAAAAAATCATGACATCATCTAAAACACATCCAATCAAGTCCCTTCTTTAAAATCAGTTCTTTGACTTGATATTAATCTACAGGACATATCTGATCATGTCCCTTCTTTAACATCATTTCTTGTTTCTTGTACTTTGTCTTAAGCCTCTGTTTACTTAGAACAAATTTAAAATGAATATGGTCATTCCAGCCTGCATAATTTGTGGCATTTAATTTTATTTGCCACTCATTTTCCTTAGTGTTTAATATATTCTTAGCCTCCCCGTCCCCTAATATTGGGTTCTCTAACATCTAAAACATAAAAATAAACTTTTTAAAATTTGTGCATTTTAAAGTATGTCTGTGCAAAACATTTTTTCCATTCTTCTTTTTTTATTGCATGGCAGTGTCCATATATTCTTGAATTTGGTTTCCTAATAGTCCTGCCCACATTAAATACCTGGCATGGTGAACACTCAACAACATAAATTACCTGTTTTATTTTATAATATTTTTAATATTTTATGAGCTAACTTTTATTTTGTAGTCAGAGTCTGAAAAAGTCTGAATATGAACAGATGAAAACACTCACTCTGGGTGTACAATAATAAAATGGTTTGAAAGAAGGACACAGTGCATTTCAGATTAGGGAAATAGGACGTATGGCAGGCAGTAAGTAAGGGGATGACACGATGAGATAAGGAAGGATGAAATAGAGGTAAAGGGGTGTGTGAAAGAACTCCAGGGTTCATGTAATGTGACCTGAGTGAGTACTGCTGCAGTTTGATTGGGTAAAGAGGTGTTCTGTGAGCTGGTGTCTGAGGTCGGAGTACTTTTGGATGTCTCTGCTTGAGAGAGGAATGGAGTCCCATAGTTTTGGCAGTGAAGTTCAGTTTTTGGATTGAGATTGAGAGATACCCCCTGTAAGTGGTGGTTTGGTGAAATGTTTGAGAGGGGAAGATGTCTCAGGAGAAAGGGCTTTGTGAATTAATGATCCTATTAGGAGTTTAGCTATTAAATATGCCAGGTATTTAACACATACTGTGCATTTTTTATTAACCAGAAATTATGCAAAAATGTGGGACGGACATTGCATATTTATTTATGAGCATTATTTTACTGATGTAGTAAATTTTGATAACATTTTAGCTGTAAATGAATATTTTAGTTGTCAAAGAAAGTTTACTATATATTGTTACTTGTATGCAATGTTTTTGTTTTTATGTGGATAAGATGATTAGACAGTTAATCGTGTTTATGATATCAAGGTGAAGAATTCTACAAAGACTTTATAGTAATAGGCAAAGGCATAAGCACTTTCGCAGCATTACAGCTGCTTCATTAGATGCATAAAATCTAATTCAATGGCCATTAAATAAAAAAGTGAAAGATTCACATGACATCCTAGTAAAACTCTAAAAGAGATAACATTTTAAATATATACAGTACTAATAGTAAACATGTATAAAAAAGTGAATGTGCATAAAAGGTGGGGGGGGGGGTTGAAAAGGAGTTTGTTTAACATCCCTTCTTATTTAAAAAGAGGACGTGCTGTCAACACTGGTTTCAGTGGTACTTTATCATTAAGTTCTGACTATGTATCTGCTCTTAATTTAATAATCCATTTGCTTTCTAAGCACTCTGTTTCATTTCTAATATCACCTCCCCTGAGACTTTCCTGTACAATATCTATAACTACATGTTTAGCTAATGCATTCCTAACCATAGTATTTTGTATATCATTCAGATTCTCTCCTTTCTTCCTATTCTTTTTTACCAATGTTCCTTTTCTTTCTTCCCCATTATAAGTACTTTACATACTTTTCCATTTTAAATAACTACAAATGATGTATATCTTCTAATTCTTCAGTAATAGTATAAATTGACTTAATAATAAAGTGCATTTTTTCTAGTGGGTCAGTGGTGGGGTAACAAGGTGTTTCTGATTAGTGTTTATAACTAGATGTTTTAGACTATTTAGATACACTTAAACATTACTACAGTACATTAATGGTGTTTTATAGATAGCTAAATATAAGTTTTTTATATATATATATATATATATATATATATATATATATATATATATACTAGGTTCCTTTTTTTTCTTTCGCTCTCTGGCCTGGTTAACCGGTGGGTAAATGATTGAAATGTTATAATATGATTTCTGATTTGAGGCAGCTGTTGTTACTTCTAAATAGCTGTTTTTATATGAAAGGGTTATTTTTTTCATCATGAAGTTTTGTGAGGAAATTGGTGGTCTTTGTGACTGTTCTCACTGTGGAGATTCATGACATGCACTGAGAAGGCAGTTTGAGCGTTTTTTTTTTTTTTTTGCTTTCTGTAAACTCTAAAAGCTTCAGGATCTGAATTTCTCACTGAAAAAACTTTTTTCTTCACTAGAGACAATTTCTGTTGTGGATGAGCCTATTTAGATACTTTTTAACAAGTTTATGAAACTGCAGCTTGAGGAGACAGCAGTGATGACATCATTTGACCTTCTGAACTTGTTAAATGGTTGTACTTAGAATTATTTTCTCTTGAAATTAAGTTATCCTTTACTAGATACTTTAAATTGTAAATAATTAGTTCTGATAAAAGTGTTTAATTCCTTTGAAAATGCCTATGTTCTCTTATAGATGCATACATTCTGCAGATTCAATGACACTATTAGTAACTAAATGACATCAAGTGAACTAGGAGCTGCATTAGAAAACTCATTATGCATATTAACATCAGACTTATGTTATACAACTAAACTTTTAGTAATTAAACAGAGGGTTGCGAGACTCTTTTTTTCTCTCTCTTTCTCTCTATCTCTCTCTTTCTCTCCCCATTCCTGATGAAAGACATCAACATAAATATTGTTAATACATATGAGTAATATGTATATAACTGCAAAATATAATAGTTATGTTGTAATAAGTGTTATATATATATTCAACAGACACTTACATGAAAAATGTTAGATAGATGACTGATAAAATAATTAAATCATCTGATGTTTCTTGAAAAGTCTTGGAAATATTGACAATCTTCTTAACCTTCGGCTTCTAATGTTTATACATACTTTGAACTGATGTGTATTTCTGGCATATATATGTATTAGAGGTGCTCTTATCATATGTGACATAGTCATATAACTTCAGATATATTGGACACTCTCAAGCTAATGTATATTTCATGGATTCAGATTTCTTTAGTTGCTTTCGTAATGCTTTTCTTTTTTGTTTTTATACTATATTCTAAGCAGAGATGGATAATTTGTGCCTTTTGATATTGGAGATGGTGGATGGATGGTTTAGTTAAGTTTTTAACTAAGCCATAAACTTTATGTTTCATGTATGTGTTTGTAAATAGTTTGGGGTTTTTGAAAGTAGTGCTTAATACACATTATGCATCCATGATAAGTAAGTTTTCGGTAGATTTCAAGTCAACACAGAAGAAAAGTCTTTCAGTTAGTAATAACATATACATTATAGTCAATGGCTTATAAATGTTTATCAAATATTAATGGTTTGAACAATAATGTCAAAGATCTACAAAAATACTCATTCAGTGGCTATACCATTCTGGCTGATTCATGTTTTAAAACTAAGACAAGGGGCATTCTTATTCTATGGAAAAATATTTATACTATGCCAAGAATTATAGATACAATTTCAGATAAAGATGGGATGCTAAGCATGGTTATTTTGGAAATCAATAGGAAGTATTATACTTTGATTAATACATACTGGATACCAGGACTGAGTACTAAATATGTTGACAAATATCTGGACCTGATTACTTTAAATGCAAAAGCAGAAATTATAACAACAGATGATTTTAACTGCCTATTATCAGGCAATGATACTTCTAAAAATGGTAAAATAAAACTAATATCTCAACCCAAGAAGTTAAATGACTTTACAAACCAGATGAACCTTAAAGATATACATGGTCTAAGAGAACATTATTCCTTATTCTATACTCCCTATTCATATTGGTTTGGTAAACAAACATTGATAAGGTATTTGTATCAAATAATATATACTCTAAAATAAGTGACATATCTATAATGACTTGTCCACTTTCAGACCATAATGCTATAAACTTTACATTAACTATGCATACAGATGATTTAAGATTTCTACAGAGAATTCCTGCTTACATAACTAAGTTAACAATCTTTAGGGAATGGATAATGAAAGAAATAGACATGTTTATGGAAACAAATGATAATGGTGAAGTGACTGATACTGTACTATGGGACACCTTTAAAGTTTATATATATGGTAGAATAAAATCTTGGTACCTTAAAAAAGGAGAGTGGGAAAAAATAACTTTTAGATAAAAAATAGACAAGATAAAAATGGATACAAAACTAAATAAATTACCACATAACAAAATTACTAAATTAAATCAAAAATAATTGGAAGTTCTGAATCATAAGGTAGCCATAAATCTGAAAAAATTGAAATTACAATCTTATGCTGTAAATCCCAACTATCTACATAAAATAGCAGTAAAATCCAAAAAAAAAAAAAAAAAAAAAACAATCAAAATCTTATTAATGAGAGTAAATATAAAAGTGATGTTTCAGTTAAGAGTACATCTAACTTAATGGGCATATTAGAATTGTTCAAAAACTATTATAAAGATATAAATAATAAAACACCACTTTTGGAGACAGATAATATAATAAATACTTTTATTCAAGAAAATATAACTACTAAGGTGTCAATGCAACAAAATAACATATTAAATAAATAAATAACACTAACAGAAGTGAAAGAGCAAATAAAAAATTTAAAAGATAATAAAGCTCCAGCACTGGATGGAATAATTCTTGAACTATATAAGATTTTTCCTAAATATATAATAAATAAAATGATGAGTGCCTTTACTATGGTTAAGTAAAAATGTATAACATCCCCATCGTGGAAATACTCAATTATCTCCCCCATATTAAAATAAGGTAAGGACCCCAAATCTTGTGATTCATATAGGCCAATTTCTTACTAAACACTGATTATAAAATGTTCATGACAATATTAGCTAATAGGATACAAAAAAATATTACCTGATCTAATACATAATGATCAGACAGGGTTCATTCTTCATAGAAATGTGCAAGATAACATTATTAAATTACTATCATTAATAGACATACCATGCAAATACAAAATGATTATCAGCCTAGACATAGAAAAGGCTTTTGATTCTATTAGTTAGTCTTATCTACAAAGAATTCTGATTGGTTTTGAATTCTTCTCAGATTTTGTCAACTTATTAATGAACATTTATAGTGGGGCACAAGCTTATGTGAAAATCAGATCATGTCTATCCTCACCACTTGAAATCCTTAAGGGAACTAGACAAGGTTGTCCTTTGTCACCATTATTGTTTGCTCTTTTGATGGAACCTTTTGCTACATATATCATAAACAAGAAAAATATAAAATGCTTTCAAATTAATAAGGACTATTGTCCTATGATACAATTATTTGCTGATGATATGTTGTTAAAGTTGGGTGATATTGATGGTTCTTTGCATGATGTTATAAATACCTTAAGCAAGTTTGAAAGAATTTCACGGCTTAAATTTAATCATAATAAATCCAAAACATTACTAATTAACAAAAAGATCAACAAAAACCTAAGAGAGAATAGCCTGTTTATTTGAGAGAATGATGTTTTAGAATATTTGGGTGTCAGTATAAAGAGTACATGGAAAGAGTCTGTTAAACTAAATGACAGTAATTTAATAACCGCCATTAGTGAACTAATAAAAAGATGGAATAAAATATTCTTCACAATGGAGGATAAGTTCTCTTTAATTAAAATGATAATTTTCCCTAAAATTTTGTTTTATATACAGTCATTGATACTACCCCCTCCCAAAAACATATTTAAAAAATTAGATTCCAAGCTACTTAATTTTTTATGATTCCTCTTAAAACCTAGGATTGCATATAAATGGCATATTAGAGCTTGGAACAGTAATGGGATAGCATTCCCTAGCTTAGATCTTTATTCCAACTCAGTTATAATTAATGTAATATTACATTGGAACACACCTACCTATATATCTGGCTGGAAAACAATACATGAGATTCATATAACCAATGTCAGAACCACAGGAAATCAATTTAAGGAACAATATGGAATAAGTAGAGTTCACTGGCTTTTACTTGAATTTTGTTTATTTAATAAGAAGTTTGATCATTTTTCTTATGGCATTAATCAAATATTTAATAACTTTAAAATATAATTGATTATAATTACAACATTAAACATTTTTTATTTCTTATATTCCCTATAGCATACTCCCCTGATTGCCCAGATTCTTTCAACATCAATGTGATGTAAAAACTAAAGGCAAATAACTTGATATTCTGGCATCAGTTTATTGAAAATGAGAGTATTAAACCATTAAACTCTCTTTTATGTCGTTTTGATAATAGTCAAGACAGTTGATTGTTTATACACTCATGACGGCAGTTTATAGAAAACAAAACAAGAGTATCAATCAACCTAGAGACTGAATCTATACCTAGTTTGATTCAGCTTTTTATTAGGTGTCTTAAAAAGACAGATAATCAAATATTAAGTATCTCTCCTGTCTATAAGATACTAAGAAAAGACACTCAGTTTGACTCAGATTTTTAGAATTACTATGTAAAGATTAATGGAGAACAAATATCTGATGAATCCAAAAAAATGTTATTGAATTCTACATATGCTACCTCTTCTCCATTATATTGGAGATTTCATACATGGAACTTTATGAATAAGAGTTTCTATACTCCACATAAAATAAATCTTATACTCAAAAACAGTGAAAGTAAATGTTGGAAATGTGATGAATTACTGGAGGCCAACTGGATTCACATGTTCATTGAATGTAGAAATATTGTTCAATACTGGAAAGAGTTCAGCTATTTTGTAAATGTTTTATGGTCTGATAATTGTCATATTTCTAACTCACTAATCCTATTCAATGTTCCAATACCTAATGTAATACCTAAATCTCAGATTCAGTTATTCAGTTATTCTGGCCAGTTCTTGCAATTGCCAGAAAAGTTATTACTTTGAACTGGGAACAAGATTTGATGTTTAAAGATTTTATTAATTTAGCAAAAGTTGTTTGTAGAAAAGAACTGCAAACCATTTGTTATAGAACTCATAACATTACTCATAATAAATAGCATGGCAAAAATTGGAAAACCTTTTGAACAAATATTGGTAACTTCTCATGGATAAAATGATTGTTTGTTTGTTTATCATGGATGAATGTAAATATTATAAGTAATTTTGTTATTGTTTTATTGTATTTGTTATATGTACTTTTGCATATGTTTATAATGAAAACAAAATAAAAATGTTTTTGAAAAAAAAATAGATGAATCTAATGTTTTACAAAAGGGCTTAACATTTGTACCAAGTAAAGGGATTACAGAGGTTATTACTATCTTGAAAATGTTTACATGAAATGTAATGTTGAAACTGAATTTTCATGACAATAATGACTCTTCTAGTAGTACATTTTCACAATTTAGTGGACCAAGTATGTATATGCCTGTACTACACCCTCTTGTGGAAGCATTTGAAAAGTTATGTGTTAATGATGTTTACAAGCACTGTGAAAGTAAGAAAAGTCATTTTACGAATATGTCTTATAACGAGAGACAAGCTATGTTGAAGTCAATGAGAGATGATAGTATAGTAATTCGTCCTGCAGATAAGGGGGGACCCATAGTGTTAATGGGTTTTGACTGGTACAAAGATAGGATGAAAGAAATGTTAAATAATGTTAAGTTTTATAGAAAGGTTAGAATGTTTGACTTATTAAAGATGGTTGATACACTGAAAACTGAGCTGAGGGATATGTTAAGAAATAAAATGTTGGATCAAGGGTTATTTGACTACTTCTATATGGAACATCCTAAAATACCAGTTATACAGGGTCTCCCAAGAGTACACAAAAATCCTACTAGTCCACAGATGAGGCCCATAGTGGCAAGACAAAAGTGGTGTACTGAAGCAATGTCTATTTTTGTGGAGAAAAATTTAAGACCATTTATTAACCGTAACACTCACATCTTGCAGAACTCTAGACAATATTTATGTGATTTATATGATTTTACTAAGGCTGTTTTTAAAAAAGGTGAATGGTATTTGGTTACACTTGATGTACAGTCCTTATTCAATGTAATACCAAGTACTGTAGGTATAGAGTAGGTTAATAAATTTTTACACGAACAGAACTGTTTCTTGACTGAGAAGGTTAAAATGCTGTGTGCTTCAGTGAAGATTATTTTATACAATAATGTCTTCCTTTTTGATAAGGATTACTACCTGCAGATGGATGGTGTAGCTATGGGCACATCATGTGCCAACAGCTATACCAATCTTATCATGCTAGTATGGGAGGTGGAATGTGTATTAGGTAGCATGTTAGCCAAACATGTAATTTTCTATAGAAGATTTGTGGATGATCTGTTTTTCATATGGGAAGGCACCACCAAGGAATTGTTAGATTTTTATAATTATATTAATACAAGCACAAGCTTGTTCAGATTGGGAGGTTAGTTTTTCTGGATGTGTTAGTGAAGGTAAAGGAAGACGGGGCAATAGATACTATGACATATAGAAAACCCTGTCACAAGAACACTTACTTGCATTGAAGTAGTATGCACATGTTTTATATTTAATAATGTGGTGAAGGGGCAAGAACATCAAAAGTCAATGCTAGTGTGGAAAATTTTAAGAAAGGACTGAGAGATGTAGAAGAAAGGTTTGTAGCAAGGGGTATGATAAAAAGGATATATCTGATAAGCTAGTTGAAGTAATACAAAGAAGAGGGAATGAAGGAAGGCCTTATTTTTCCTCAGATCCACCTGCATGTGTGAATAAGGTAGATGAGATTAGATGTAGGGTAAAAGTAACATATTCTAAGGACTGCAAAGGTGTAGATGACATTATTAAAAAACATTGGGGTGTCATGACCACAGGTTTGTTTGTTTGTGTCTTTCGGCTTTTCCAGGTTAGGGGTCGCCACAGCGGAACTCCGGTCCGCTAATGATTGATAGTGGATTTTTACCTACCGGGTTACCAGCCCTGATGCACAGCCTTCAACGAAGGCACGCCCAGAATTGAAAGCTATAATAGGCGAATGTCCCAGCATAGTTTATAAGAAAAATAAATCTTTAGGTCAGCTGCTATATTACCCCAAGTGTCTTATGAGATATGATAGCAGGAAACAATGAAATGATTCTTATAAAAATAAAAATGATACTAGACCTTGCTATAACTGCAGTTTTTGCAGTTATATAGATCAAGCAGGTGAATTATTTCACCCAGACCAGAACAAGGTCTGTAAATTTTCAGTGGTGGCAACTTGTAACAGCAGTCATGTGGTTTACCTAGCAGAGTGCAAAACCTGCAGTAAATTTTATGTAGGTAAAATGGACAGAAGACTGAAAGAAAGGGTAAGAGAACATCTGAATGATATAAGAAATATTATGGTTAGGAATGCATTAGCTAAACATGTAGCAGACACTTCCCCAGAGCATGTATTTAGGTTTCAAGTTATAGATATGAAAAAGGAAAGTCTCAGGGGTGGTGATATTAGAAATGAAACAAAGTGCTTAGAAAGCAAATTGATTATTACATTAAAAGCAGATACAGGGTCAGGGCTTAATGATAATGTACCATTGAAACCAATGTTGAAAGCACGTCCTCTTTTTAAATAAAAAGGGAGTTTTAATAAACTCCCTTTTAACCCCCCACCTTTTATACACATTCACTTTTTATATGCTTACTATTAGTACTGTATATATTTAAAATGTTATCTCTTTAAGAGTTTTACTAGGATGTCATGTGATTATTTCACTTTGTTATTTAATGGACATTGAATTAGATAGATTTTATGCATCTAATGAAGCAGTTGTAATACTGCGAAAGCACTTATGCCTTTACCTGTGCCTGTTTCCTGAAAAAACTGTTGCTGGTTTTATGGTAGCCTGATGTTGCTTCATCTTACTTCTGCTTGTTGGATTTATTTTTGGTTCGAGAAGCATTTATTCATCACACACTGGTATTATTGGACTTTATAGTAATATTTTATGTAATATGTGTAGATTTTAGAATGTTGGTATTTTCAGTCTGTGACTGTGTTAATATGAATTTAAGAGGTGGCGACTTTAAATTTTTCCTTAAAGAAAAGGAATTCTATTGGCAATAAAAATTACATTTATTATTTATCCAGTTCTTAATTATAAAATGCTTTTATACTTTTTTATGATTATATCCATTGTAATGGATGATGTAACTATTTTTGTAAATAACTATTGTAAAGTTTTTATTTTGGTTTGTGACTTTTTCTTGCACATAGTTATTTTTTCCGATGAAGTCCAGTATCAATGTGCTTGTGGATGAAAGCACTAAATAAATATTATTTTATAATAGTGCTGCCTTCTCTTACCTTGTTTTTTTGTTCTTGTTTGTTTTTATAGGTGAACTTTCCCATTATTCTGTGCATTTATTGTTATCCTGTTGTCTGACCCCTACTTGTCTGTCACTTATGAGACTGGAGAGTAAAGTGCTAATTTTGCTCTTCACTGATGATGGCCACAGTAATAGCTGCTGTTAAGAGAATGTCTATCTTTAAAGTGCAACTGCCAAGATGACCAATATATCCCTAAAGATAAAAAAATAAAATCCCTCATATAGCATAACATTCTAGCCCATACCATCTAAATGTCTACAGTCGATGAAATTTCTGTTTGCATATACTGAACAGAAATACTAAATGGAAGTGAACTTTGGATAACTTTATTGTTTGGAAAAATATACAATATAATTGTAGAGTCCTGGTAATACATACTTATAAGGGAAATACATTATAATTTCAACAAAATTATTTACAGTGGCACAACAAAAAGCAGAATATATTATAACAGGTTTCACAGCAATGAGAAACATATACATTGATTGTTTAGGGCTCCTCTGATGAATGCAATCTTGTAGTTTAGTTGATAATTTTAAGAGTGTGAGCTGTATCATGTGATCATTGGTTTGATTCCATCAGCCTCCGTTTTTGTAGTATGGAACTCTGATCTTATAATTTATACAAACACTCTTTCTGTGTCATTCTGGATAACAGGCATTTACACCTGTGGGTTACCTGATTAGCAAATAAAAAAAATCATTGTGATAGTGTTATTTCCAAGTTACCCCACATGCTGTCTGTGTAACACTATAATGTTTACAGTGCATGGTATTGTACTTTTAAGGATTTGTTTAATTCATTTTCATTTCTAACAGGGCCAGACAGACATAGAAAGTCACATTTTCTTAGTGAAATGGATGCCATGGTAGAAGAAGGTGACGTGACAGAGAGAGAGGAGGACCATAGGTTTAGCTCACCACCTGAGCCTTCCCTTTCAGGTAAACACTTTCTGATTTTGTTGAAGGTTACCCTAGTATATGATGCTCATAGAAAAGCTCTGTAATGAGTGCTTAGAATAACAGAACAAACTCCATTAACTTTCATAGTATGGCAGGCATTAGTCACATAGTTTTCACTCGGTTATATCACTTTGTACAGTGGACAATTTATTGTAATTTTATTAGTCAGCTTACTCAGTGACTGAAAATGTTAACTAGGTGATTTTTTTTTTATAATGGAGTGACCATTTATGAAAGTATGAATGCAACATTTGTGTTTAGTTGATTTACTTCACTTGAAGAGTTCATTGCTGTTGGAATTATTTCTAAATGCATTTATTGACCTATATGTAGGCATCATTTTGCAGGTAGAACAAAAAAATCTAGTTGTGAATTGTACTAATGATTGCTTTGATGGTGGGAAATGTCCCTTCTCCCAATAAGCAACATCAGAGATGATACTATGAATTATTATATACAAGGTTGCAGCCCCCTGCAAGGGAGATGGCAGTGAGGTTCCTTCCAATGAAAATTCATTTGCTGCTGTGTATGTCACTGATTTTGGAAGCAGTTTTCAATTATTTGCCTTTTGAACAATGTTATTATGTATGATCTCTCTTTTTCATAATACTAAGTTCACTTTGGTTGCATTAAGTTTTACTGTTAAATCCTAAATTTGCCAGCTATTCATAGCACAGATGATTACAAGGAAGTACAGTTGTTTATTGTACACTTTTTACACATATAGCCACAGTGCAAGACTATTGAATTGTATTTGCATGCTGTTGACATCTTAGGATGTTGGTTTTATAGATATTCCAAGGCCACTGAGTCTTGTGACCATTCTCACCTTCCAGTACCCTCCCTCAGCCAGGACCTCATTTCTTGTGGAGGGCCATACCGGTCAGTCCTGGAGTAAATTTGCAGACACCCATCCAGTAATCTAATTTATGTTTAAAAGAAGATATTTAGCCACACTGCTTACCATGCAAGGACAGTTTATGCCAGAGGTTTTCAAGGTGTCGAGTTATAAACCCGGCCTCCAATTATGTTTTATTTATCTTTTGGTGAAGGTTTAGCTTCCTGGTTCTAGTACTGCAGGAGATATTGGACTTGCAGAGAAACAGGATGTCCAGAGCAATAGAGTCTCTAACTGTGTGGTAACCAAGGAGAAAACCACCCCTCAAAAGCCTATAAAACACTGAATAAAGAGACAGAGCTTCCAGCCTGTGTTGGTAGCTCAGGGACTTTAGGCCTGTCATGTTTTAGGTTAACCATTGGCGGTGTTCCAATTGTTTTATATGTTTAATGAGATACATTCCAATGGGAGCATTGTACCTTTTTCACCTGATCAGTAATTAATTTAAGGGAGTGCTGATATTCCTTTTCCAATCAGCTGGGCTAAATAAAATGATTTCCTGACAGCCATGTTAGACGATAGTCAAAAGAGACAGCGCTATCAACCCAAATACCTAGGTGCATAACTATTTTCATTTTGTAGTGGTGTGTTTTGTCTGCACAGTATAAGAGGAAGGGTTGTCTACCAAAAGAGATGATACTACACTTTTCAAAATTTTGTTTGAGTGCATTTTTGGAACACCAATAGTTAACTAGAGTGACATCATTCTGGAGCATTGCAACCCCCAGTTTGAATTTATCTACAAACTTTCTTAGCCAGAGGTTCTGACACTACACTTTTCAAAATTTTGTTTGAGTGCATTTTTGGAACACCAATAGTTAACTAGAGTGACATCATTCTGGAGCATTGCAACCCCCAGTTTGAATTTATCTACAAACTTTCTTAGCCAGAGGTTCTGACTTTCGCTTGGAGATCTGAGAAGTAAATACCAAAAACAGGTGGCCCCAGAGGGACAGCACTTATGACATTTATACTTTCTGATGAGGAACCTGCAACTCGGACTGTTTGGGTTCAGACTTTCAGACAGTTTTCTATCCATTGTACCACATGTGGATTGATTTTTAAAGCATTTAACTTTGGTATGATACCAGCATGGGGAATGGTGTCATAGGCACTAGGCAGGTCAAGATACACTGCTTGTGCTGCATGGCCACCATCCACAGCCTCTGTGATACTTCTGAAGAGGTTTACAAAATTAAATAGGCAGGATCTAACCTTCACAAAGCCAAACTGTTGGGGATCAAGTCTAATAAGATTCTTGATATTACCATGACTTTGCACAGGATGATTGTAAGGTTGATTGGTAAAATTACAAAGGTCCCCTTATGGAGTTGTATCACCATTGCAGGGTGCCACTCATTTAGAGCAAAACCAGTAGTGTGTCTGTAAGAGCATGTTTAACACTATTAAGAAAACAGATATACTGTTAGGTCCCATAGAGGAAGTATTTTGGTCCTGGTTATCACTTTTAGTAAAGGATCTTTAGAGATAATCAGTAGGGGAACTAAGGGATTCATATATTTCAAGGCTTTGAATATAAGTCTGAGTGGTGAGGTTGCAACTAAATTTGTTTGCAACGATTTTGGCAATGTCATCTGGATTATAATAGGAGGACTTTGAATATGTTGTCAGAAATGTAGGCTATTTTTTGTCTAACATAATTAAATATGGATTAATAATTATCTTTGGTTTCAGAGGCCAGCTTGTCACATAGTAGGCTGAGGTTGGCATATTTATAGTACTTAAATTCAGTGGATATTCATTTGCTGTACGAGTTGTAGGGAGTTTAAAGAAGAAGGACTCAAGTTTGCGGTTAGATTTCACTGGGGAAGGAGGCTAAAGGAGCAGTCCAAAAGGCCAACCATATTTGTAAGAGTCAAGTCAGAAATGCTGCACATCTAATAGGTGTATTTACCAGATACTCAAGGGAATGTTCATTTATTAACTCTATGAATTATTGACTATATCCTAGATTTGAGATATAAGTGTCCCAGTTTAGTGAAGGTTAGTTAAAGATACCCAAAATAAGGGAGTTTTTGCTAATAGGGAGATTATTTGAACACTGGGGATTCTTACAATGGTCATCAGAGAAAAAATAAGGCATTCAGTAACAAGCTATTCATTCTAAATTAATCCTACATAGATTAGAGAGTATGAGCTGCTACTGGCCTTTGTGGAGTGACAAGGAGTTTGATTCTTTCTTTGTCCCACTGCCATTAAAGAAGATAGAGCAAACCAGTAACTCCATTTAACTAAAACATTGCTCCTGGGCCATTTCTGAAAAATAGGCCATTGTCCCAAGGGGGGTTATTTATCTAGTTTTTTAACAGTGATTGTTTGACTCGGCATATCATTTTTAGCAGTGAACCAGGGATAAAAGTAATTTACAAAATTAAAAAAAAAAATCTTAGTACAGCACAATAGAACCAAAGTAAACATTATGGGACATTAGTCTGTGCATATAACACATTAATCTAAGGAGTCACTAAGACATACGGCATACAGTATTCTACACCATGAGATATACAAGAATAGAACTGGGAGAGCATTATAGGTCTTCAGTGTTCCTCACTGCAGGTGGATGTCTGGAGCCCATAGTGGAATGTATATGCAGCTCAGAGAATTGCCTGTGCTTGTAAGCAGATAAGTGCAGTCAAATGATTCCTCATGGTTACTTTGGATGTGGAGAAGCTCAGAAATTTTTCATGGTCAGCACTGGATAAATAAAATCTTACAGATAAACCTAAAAAAAGATTAGCAAAACACCACACCATACAAGAACTATGCTTCATCAAATTTTTATTAAGTAATTATCATTCCACAAGTCTGCCTGCAAGTTCTTAAAGTAAAATGAAGAGGGGAGTTTCTTCACATGCATAGAATTTGTAGTGACTGGGGTGATTTTATAAGGGAGTGTAGGTACACTTTTAATATATTTATAAATAGAGGTTATAACTGTAATTTGGTTAAGAAGTCTTTGGAGTGAGTTGTTGCACACAGACTGGTACTGAACCAGTGCCATAATGGTATGAATAAGGTGGTAATTAATACTGAACCTTATAAGGATCAGATATATTTTTGTCTCAGTATATAATAGCTTGAGTAGTAGGATTAATAAAATACTACATAATTGCTGGAAGTTTTTACTTCAGGATGTGGAGTTGAAAAGAATTATAGCAAACTGTCCCTCTACTTCCTATAAAAAAAGGAACGAGTTTGAAGTATTTTTTAGTTTCTAGTTATTTTTCTATGCCTAATGAGGCATTACATGTAACCCTGGTTTGAAGGGTACACACCCTTTTGGTTGTTGCTCTATATGTTCTTGTATTGTTACAAGTTTTAGGAAAATAAATGGTGCCCATGTTTCACCTGGTGGCAGTTTTTCCTGTAATAGTGAAGGTATAGTGTATGTTCTCAAATGTCCCTGTAATTTATTTTATGGAGGGGAAAGTAAAAGAAAATTGAAAATCAGAATACAGGAACATATAAGAGATATAAAACAACAAAATTGAAAGCAATATTGCTATGCATTTTAAAGCAGTACATGATAGTGATCATTCTTTGATGCAAGTTTCTGTTTTAGAACAAGTTTTTATGAAATTTGGTGAAGTATGTGATATTAAGGAAAAACTTCTTTATAAGGAATCCATGTATATTTTAAAATTTAATACTATGATACCTATGGGTTTAAATTTAGAAATAAATTGGAAGCAATTATTATGTAATTGAATAATTAATTAATTAATGGTGTTATAAAAAAGGTTTGTGAAATGCTGCGTGTTTGTATTACTCCTGGAAGAACCAATACGACTACTGTTTTTGACTTTTAAAATAAACTGCTTCGCACTACGCTGGTTGGATTATTGTTTCAGTTGGTGGTCACTGACTATCGTTTTATTGGATTTATCTTTTTTCACAAGTTTTTATTACTCCTGGAAGGCTGAGAGCCGAGGCGCTAGAGTTTTTCAATAAATCTGTGTTTGTATTGTGCTCGGTTGTGGATTCTTTTTTTTTTGCTGCTCTTTTTCCAAGTTGTTGAAAATAAGTTCTAAAAGTAAGTTGGAAAAACATTTTCTTGTTTTTACTGCCCATTACTCTTTCAGTTGCTAACCCTCACTGCTGAAACCTGGTCTATTTTTCTACTATCTGTGTTATAAAAATAATGTATTAAAGTATTGTTGAATTTCTGCCTACTGCACAGTGTAGAAAATGTGTATATGCATGTATTCACTCTTTCTGTTTTTCTTTTACTACGACCATTTTCAAGTAAGAACCAAAATGAATTTAACAAATACTAGAGAGAGAGAGAGAGAGTGACAATAAAATCAGTATTAATTGTAATTAATCCATTAAATGAATTATTGATATGACAGGTACATTTCATATAGTCAAATGTTTATCTAAAAACTGGCAAACACATCAGGTAAATACATTTTTCTGGAGTGAGGCAGCAAAATTATGATACTTCTTAGAAAATTCAATACTTTGTGCAACAGATAGAGATTCAGAGTCCAGGAGTAGATATAATAAATTGCTTTATCCACAATGAAATGTCTATAATTTGAATTTAGAGATTAAAAAGGTACATAACACAGCAGTATAATCTAGGTATCATATATTTTGGGTGTCTAAAAGTAACTTACATGTGCAATTGGCAAACTATAACCTTTTTAAATTTCAGAAAAGTCTGGAAAGCTGCTATGTGGGTGACCAATGAAAATCAAATGGTCCTACTATTTCATTGTTATACCCAAAGATTTTGGAAAAGGATTTGAGGCCTCTTCCCAAATCACCAAGTTGATAACCTTTCATCATCCCCATCTCTTGGAGCTATTTCTGTCCTCCTTCTACCCCAAAAGATTGCTCATGTTGAAACAAACAGCTTGAATCTCTTTCTAACCACAGCTGATGACCTCTGCCCTTTCTTCATTAAGAAATGCAGTGATGACATTATCCCCAAACTTCACACTTTCAACCTCTCTCTTACACAGCAGGCCTTTCTTCCACAAAGTGGGGAGAGGAAATCACAATACCTTTTCCTGAATGTGTAAGTCAGCAAATGCTGATCAATACAGACAAGGCTCTCTGTTAGCACATTTAGATGAATTGTTTGATAAAAACTTTTTATAAGTCAACATGGAATCCTAAGAAGCAGGAGTGCTAGACTTACTTGATGATGTACTCACTATATGGACAAAGGTCATGTGACAAGTTCATTATTCACTGACTTCACCAATGGAAAAATCTGATAGTGTTAAACCATAATGTTCTATCACTCCCTCCCGTGACATTTCCTGCACAGTTATTTCTCTCTTAAGTTATATCTTTGTAAGAACATTTATGATTTGTTCTCATAACAGTTTCAGTCTCACAAAATATGTCTTTTGGTATCCTCTGAGGCTTGTTCGGCCTGTTCATTAATCACCTATTCCCTTGTCACAAAGCAATTGTAAATAGCCTTCATATTAAGAAAATGATGCCTACTTGCACAAATTACATAAATTGCTTTGCTATGTCTGCAATGCTGTGTAGATGAAATTAAATGTTATAACATCAGTGAATTTATTACATTTAAATCATATAATGTATGTGTTTACTAATCTTATTGTCGTATAATTTATATATCTGTGTAGCATTTTGCATTGCTCTCTAGATTCCAGGTTATGGCTGTAAAAGAGGGGGAAAACTAAATAGATATTCATTGGTGTGAAAAAGGAACTTAAAGACCTACCCAACCTTGCAGCATCTGTTACTTTGAACAACCAAAGCACTGAAGATGCATCTTCCCTTAAGTATTTCCTGCTGTATTCTTAATCATGCCAGTTCATCTCAGTGACATAAAAAAAAACAGTGTCACCCTGCATCACTTCCTCAAAATTGTCCATTTCCTGCAGTTTCAATGTTTAATATTCAGTGGTAGTAATCAAATTCAAAGCCTTGATAGAGACTTTGTTAGAGTTTATCTGCTGTAATGTAAAATCCTTACTTACAAAATAATCATCTAATGCTCTTTTAAATGTTCCTAAACTTTCGGCCATTCTTATTTGTAATAGTAGGCTATTCCATAGAAAACCTGCTCTGCCCTGGAAGGAGCTAATCCCTCGAGCAGTGCTAAAGTTGGATAATTGACATAAAGACCAGAATTCTTTCTTCCTTCATGGTTTGATACAAAATCAGTCCCTAATGTAGCTGCCAATGAAAATTTCTTAGGCAGTTATGGATTAAAATCAAATCACTCCTTAGTAGCCTATAACTATTGGAGTATAGAGATAACAGTAGTAATCTAGCTTCATATCACAGGTTTTTGATCCTGCTGATATGCCTTGTAAAATATTTTTGAATTTTTTCTAGTCTCACTAAATAGGTTCTTTTATACATACAGGCTGAGACACTGTATTCAGTGTATAGAGTCTATCACCTTGTGGGAGGGAACTCATCCCTGCTTGATGTCCTTTAATGCACAGGTATATTTTCTGATGACCATACGTAAATGGTCATCATAAATGAACCTGTTGTAACAATAACCCTTTGATGATTGATCTAACACTCTTCTCCGAGAATTGTATTATTTTTAGCATATTGATTAGACAAGTCATTTACAAAATTAGTTATCTTTGTTTTGTTTTGTTTACACTGAAATCCATGAAATAACTCCTGAACCACGGCTATAAAAAAGTCCAGAGTCAATAATAAGTAGATTTACATATTTCACAATTGACTACTCATTGTTAAAGGTATATTTTGAAATGTTGATTTCAACTCTACCCCTGAAAGATCGAGTTGTTAGCCAGTTGCTTATCCACTTTAAGTACTGGTTAACATTTACGTTGCAGAATGTATTAATTATCACATTATGGGGATCGTGGGTGGCCACGGTGGTGCAGCGCTTAGCATTGCGACATCACAGCAAGAGGTTCTCCGGTTCGATTCTTGGCTGGGGTGCCTTCTGTGCGGAGTCTGCATGTCCTCCCTGTGGTCCCGTGGGTTGAAAAGTTGGTACTTAGTAAAATGAGTGACACAGTATAACTATTAGTGCTAGAATATTTGAGAGGAAGCTTTATGTAGCAAAGCTACCTACAAAAAGTACAGTACACTGCTATAACAGAAATGCAATACCAAAAGAGAATCCATTTTCCTTCTGTGAAAACAAGACACATTTTGTCAGTGTTACATGAAAGCAACAAAGTGCTACAGACATGAAGCATGACTCCTCCTTGTCCCTCTGTCATATTTTATTAATTAGTTGTATAAATAATGTAGCAGAGACCACTAGCCCATAAAAATATGTATTTTCATTTAACAGAAGGACAATTATTTATGCATACGTTCTCCTTACATAGTCTTACACAGAAAGGTAAAGCAAAAGTAGCTGCATAAGGGAGCTTTTCAGATAGCCTCAAAAATGGGTGAGGGTGCCTCAACATTCTCTCATACCAAGTTCAAGACGGTCCAAAGGTGCTTTCAACCAGCTTCCTTCTTTTTGGATTCTTAGTTGAAGGTGTCAAGAGTTTTCCAGGTTATTCTTGAATGTCTATTTTTCCTTTGCTGTTGCACAAAGGCCAGAGCAACTGTTCTAGGTCATCCCAATATAATACCATAAAACTGCTAGTCAACACCCAAGACTGCATTTAGTGATGACTGCCCATGTCCAGGATGTTATTCTTGAATGTCTTTTTTCCTTTGTTGCTACACACAGGCCAGAGAGACTGTTTTAGGTCCAAAGCGCAAAATCACCATGCGGTGAGAGGCCAACTTCATAGGATCACTGGTACAAAGGAGATTACTAGGCTATCGACCAGAGGAATATCATGAAAATGCTAGTCAATACCCAAGATTGCATTTAGTGATGACTGCCCATGTTCAGGAGTGTTGCAGGCTTTATCCCCGATAAGAATTTATGGAGCCACATCCACTGATCCTGATTCCTTCTGAATGTTGTCATAGAGGTGCTTTGTTTCACATGAATTGGTAGCCTGTTCCAAAGATGTGGAAGTCAGAGTGAGATAAATCTGTCCCACTAGCATATCCTAAGTCACAGGCCATATTTACGTCCCTAGTCCCATTTGATTTACTGATATGCAGCAAGTTCATTAGGTTTGGGTCTTGGATTGCTCTGTAGGCCAGATATAAGACTTCCCTAAGAAGTCTATATGACACGGTGTATGGTGACAAAGACTTTAGTCGATCTGCTTCTTCAGACAACAAAAGAATGCAACAGTATGTACTTAAATACACCATTACTTCATTCATTATCCAATAGGAAACAAATCATGTGCGTATTGTGAATACATAGATGAATCTAAGTTTTTCAAGCATCCTGGGACAGACAGATTGTGGCAATTGAGAGCTAGTGCTGACTGTAATACCAAGCACCTAGTTTATGTGGCACATTGTGTTATTTGCTACAGATCCTACATCAGAAAGACTAATCATAGGCTGAGGGAGAGAGTGAGAGATCACCTCTATTGCACCAGAAAGGGCTTTGACTTTAGTGCACTAGCCAAGCATATGATCCAGGAAGGGAGTAATCATACCTTCTTTTTTCAAGTTCTGCATGTTGTGGAAACTGGTTTGAGGTTGAGGGATGTTATTAATAAAACTGAAAGTATAGAGCTACAGTGGATCCTGTGGTTGGGTTCACATAGAGGGTACTGGCTCATTGACAGTGTCCCCCTGAAACCTGTACTTAAAGCTAAGAAATTGAAGTAATGTATTAGGTGTACTGATGGTGTTTTTTTCTTTAAGACAAGCATTTTAATTAGTTAGTTAATTGTGTTTGAGCATGATTTGTTTCCTATTGGATAATGAATGAAGCAATGGTGTATTTAAGTGTATACTGTTGCATTCTTTTGTTGCCTGAAGAAGCAGTGGGTTTCATCTTTTAATAAAGTTTTACTAGTTTTAGATTCGTTGGTTCATTGCGTTTGATTCACGTATTTCCTTCTGCACTGGAATTTTTGGTTTGTTCATACTACGTGGATTTGCTCACGTTTTCTTGGGTTTTCTTGTGGTCTTTTTATTAGCTCATCCACATATTCACAAGCAAGGTGTGCCTCTTAATTCTCTAACGGCTGTCCAACAATAAGCCTAGGTATTATGGAATTCCCATTTATTCTTCTTCATTTACATTGCAATACAAATGTTTCAGCCCAACACAAGAGTTTACAAAATATATATTAATTTCTATCTAACATTAACTTACTAATTCAGAGATCTAAGGAGCCATTTCTCTCCTCCATATATGTCACCATATTCTACTTCCTTTATTCTCCTTAGCCACCAAGTCCACTTCCTTGTCATCCTTTCTTTTTACCTCCTCCTCCTCGGTCCTAAGCTCCTCCATCAGCAGAATTGCAGAATTATATCTGCTCTCATGGGGCTGCTCTGGCTTTTCCATTTCCTAGTGATTGTTAGTCCCATTATACTCCAAATTAAGCACTCGATATCTGCAGAGTTGTCTTGGTTGTACATAATCCCCCCAAAATAAAGCATCTTAGTGCTGTCCAATATTTTCCCCAGTAATACTTCTGTATTTTTTATATACTTTTCAAGTTTCCCACATTTCTAAATATATGCCCCCATGTTCTCCTTTCACTCATCAGACATTTCCAGCAATCAAAGTTTGCCTCTGGGAAAATTCAGCATAAGCAATCCACTGTATAAAACAGTTATACTGGCATTTCCACCAAACTAATCTGTATTTCCTAGACTTTGTGGCTGCTCTCCATAGGCATACAACTCTTCTCCAGGGGTTTTCACTGATTTCTATACTCAATAGACTTTCCCATTTTTCTTTCTCTTAAAACATTATTTCCTCCTTGACACAAGCTACATTTTATGTTAAAGTGCTTATTAGCCCTTACTTACTATTAATCCCTCTATTAAATTCTTTATACATTTTGAAAATCAGAGGCTAAGGCCCTTACTGAGTTCTAAGATAGTTAGTCAGTTTTACTTATCTTACTAGACTTTCATAAAGCAGGTTTTATTCTTTTAGGAATGCTGTATTTCTCAAGACATTGTTCCCAGTTAAAGGTAGTACCTTTTTCTATGAACTGATCTATGAATATCTTATATTGGAAGGTTGCCTACCCCAGTGCCATCCCACTGAGTTCTTCCTTATTTCTATCTTTGAGGTACCTATTGGCAGTATAGCTTGCTTCCATAATCTCAAGAGGTTTGGGTCTAAACATTAAAATCTTAAGGTCTTGTAATAGCTTTATTTTAAAGCCCCCTCATTATCCCCCCATTAGTTCTAAAATATCTCTGAATACTTTTCTAATATATGTTTCTATATATCTTGATATTCACTTTGTTGGATTTTAGCATAAAATATCAATAGGAAAGCTTGTTATCAGCTCTGGATGTCAAGTTTTCCCAATTCTCTCCAATCCCTGTGAAGCAATACCTTATTTCAAGCTATTCACAGTTTTCCTCCTTGCTAAAAGAACCCCTTCATTCATTTCTGTATTTTCTTTAGGTCTTTAATGTCTATTGAGGACTAAAAAGCATGTGAATAGTACAGACTGTAAGAGAAAACATGCAAGTGCATCAATTGGACATATTGATCAGTGTGTAACCTTTTCCATTCCTGCAAGTATCTTTGTATTTTCTCCTTGATCTTAGCTAATGTTCTCTCCTCACCCTGATTCTGTCTTATCTTTTGCCAGTCTTACCCCTAGGTACTCAATTTTCTTTTTTTTCCCACACTACGGGTAGCTCTAATGTGCTTATCCTGACTCTTTCTCATGTATGGTTAACATTTGCATTTTATGTATGTTAATTTTATATCTTGTTAGTTTGGCAAATTCTGCTAGAATAGTCCATAAAATAGGTAAGTCCTCTTTCGGATGAGTGATAATAATCAGATCATAATCTGCAAAAGTAAAATCTTTAATTCCAACTTACTCCATGTATACCCTTGGATTGAGGATGTTATGATCCTCTCAGCTAAAGGCTCTGTGTATCAGAAAATAGTGCAGGAGACAAGGGGCATCCTTGTCACGTTCTCTTAGATATCTTGACTTCTTCTGATGATAAGCATGCCCTTGCTTTAATTCTGCAATAGATTCTCATTAAATTACTTGCAACAGATCTAACCATTCTAGTGGGAACTTAATTTTTTTCCATCACCATAAATAGATAACCACATTTAACCCTATTGAGTGCTTTCTTCACATCCAGTTCTATGAGGCTTACATTAGGACCTTTCCCTGTTCACATCCTGGATAATTATAAATGTTTGAATAAAGTTCTCCAATGTTTGCCTTCTCCCCACAAATCCTCTTTGGCCTGATGATATAAATTTAGGCAAAACCTGGGTCAATTGGGCATTCAGTATTGCCATAATATGTTCATAAACCAGGATAATGACCACTGGGGCCTTTATAATCCTAGCCATACAACTCAAATGTATCCCATGAGTTATTGTGCTTTAGAAGTTATTTTAAGTGGCGTATGTTAGTTAGGGCATGCTTTTATGGCTGCCACTGTCCATCAAAGGCACAGTTGACGGGTGAATTCCCAATTTCCCATCCACTGGTCCAGATTACACCTGAATAGGGTTAGGGAAGGGTTCTATTTCACATGAATGATGTGTATCTGAACTTCCAACATGTCTTATTTAAGTTGCAAGCAAAGCTTAAATCCTTAGAACTACTATTTCTGGTGTTGTTCATTTTGAAAAATATGCAAAAGGTCCATTAGAGGGGTATCCAAGGAGTATAGAGATAGAGCATTAAGGCAATCTGCAAAGGACATTATGTTCACGTCCTGTATTCTTTTTGTGAGAAACATTCTAGTTGTTGCATGTACCTGGTCAGGTACATACAGAAAGGGGCATTATACATAATAATTGATATGAAGATGACAGAGTACAATGGCACAATCAGTTCTCCAGACTTAGATGCCATGCTCTCACTTATAAGTTGACTGACATAGAATGATTCTCTTACAGCCTCAGAAACATGCTGGTCAAAAGCCAGGATACTATCTACATGAATTCCTAAATACCTTGCTGGATCTATTTTTAGGGGTGTTTTGTCAGTGAGGTAGTTGCCCTGGTTAGCCGACTTCCCAAAAGGTATATTATGCATTTCTTGACACTGAGTTTTAATCTGTGGCTTTGGTACTTGCCATTTGTCTGTGTTAGACCTTATGTAAGATGTTTGTATCTTGGGGGGGGGGGGGTTCTATGATTGCTTCTAGCTTGCAATCATCTGCAAACGTGGTAAGCCACAGGCCCTTAATATTAGCAATGATGTCCAAAAATTAAATGCCAAAAAGGAGAAGACCCAGCAAAGAGCACTGTGGGACTCCACCTGTGACCAGCCTCTTTGTGGAGGTGGTCTCTCTATTCCTAGCTTCCTGGAACCTGCCTGTGAGCCAGCTGCTATTCAGTGAGTTACATAGGGGTTTATGCCTAATTCCGTGAGTCTGTTTACAATGCCTGAGTGGGGTATTTTATCACATGTCTTAGCTAGGTCAAAGTAGGTAGCATGCACCATTTTGCCCTCATCCAGTGCCTTGATGAACTTCTCAAAGAAGTCCACCAGTTTGAATAGGCATGACCTGCCTTTGACAAAACCAAACTGGTTTGGGTTCAGTGTCTAAAGGTTCTCTGTGCCATTGTTACTCATTTCCATGAACATTCTTTCCATGGCTTTGCAAATAAAAGTAGTCAAACTAATTCATCTGTAGTTTCCATGTATGTTGATGGTCCACCCATGGGCAGATGGATGACTGTTGCAGTCTTCCATTTGCATGGTAAAAAGGTTGTGTAGAGGCTATGATTGAATAGAAACACCAGTGGTCCCTAAAAGGTTAGATTTCAAGCTATTTAGTCGACATCCTGGGATCTTATCAGAGCCCAGTGAAGTTGTATTCTTGGCCTTAGAGAAAATGTCTAAGACCTGCTTCTTACTGACAGCTGGAAGGATAATATTAGATGGCATTTCCTGGGGGGGGGGGGGGCTGAGGGTGTGAGAGGTGGTAAAATATGAACTGAACTTGTCTTTCAGAAGATTTGCTATATCTCCCAGTCCCATGAATGTGGCTCCGTTTACCAGTTGTTCAGCACACTGCTGTGTGCTGCCTTTGAGGTTTCGGACATAGCTAAAGAAGGACTTATGGTTGTCCTTGGCCTGGGACACTATCTTTAGCTCAGAGTTTGCTTTGTTGGATTTAATTCCTTCTCTTGGTTGTCTATGCAGTTTTATGAGAGAGTTTTTATCTTTCTTGGTGTTGCACATCCTAATTTTAGCTAAGATTCTTTTCTTTTATTGTACAACCTTTTTAATTTTGGATTCTACCAAGTTGGTTTATTTTTTGACCTACTTCTGTTTGACACAGTAACATCTATGCAGATATTGATGTGGTTGTACAAAGCTTCAGTGAATAATTCCGCATAGGCTGCTGTGTTATCTGGGTTTGGTGGGGCTTGAAATTTTGACAGGTTATAACTTAATAGAAGATAGTTTGCCTTGGAGTAGTTTTTTACTGTTACAGGGTTTGCTGGGATTACAGAACTGATTCTTATTTCAAAGGAGACTGCTTTGTGGTCTGACCTTACTGGAGATGACACAACATGGGTGGAGGGGGTGCAGGGTTCTCCCATATTTCAGAGTATCAGGTCCAGTATGTTTGTACTTCTAGTAACCATATGCACTAACTATTCCGGGGTGTCTGTGTTTACAAAGTCTAGGAATCTCTGCACCTGCAAATCTGTGGTCATGTGAGATTTTCAGTTTATAGAGGGATAATTAATGTCTCCATGAGTATGGTATTTGGTGGAATGGTAAGTGTCTCCAATAGGTCTAGGTATGATCTGTGGGTTTCATGGGACAAAGAGGGTGACTTTTAGCTTGCTAGGATATGGTATAGGAACTTGCCTGTGGTAATCTGGATATGATATGTCGAAACTCCAGTGCATCAGCCTGCTTAACCAACCTAAAGGTGTGCTTGTTACTGATGCAGATTCAGACAACCCCCCCCCCCCACCTTAGTCACTGTCTCTGCAGTTGCAGTAAGGCACTGAAGACATTGAGGCCCTGCACTACTGAGGTACAGTCTGCTACAGAGTGGATCATTTTAGTCATTGTTTAAGACAGAAATGGGGAGATATAATTATAGTAAATTTGGATCTTCCCCTCCGTATATATTGCTGAAATAACTACCTTCTTCCAAGTATTGAGTTGCATCCTTGTCTGTGATATAAAACTAAATAAAGCTTTCCATATCCCTATCATCCTGTCTCCCAAGACCCTCCATACATCTGTGGGAAGACCACCAGACCCAGTGATTCCCCCCTTGCCATTTCATCTAAGATCTGTTTTACTTACCCCTCTGTAATATCCTTCATTTGTCCTGTGGCTTCTGTCTCTATTAGATGGTTAAGGGTGATCTTAGAAAAGTAGCAACTATCTCTTGTTTACTTTATGTTAAGTTTCAGCTTGCTATAACCTTGCACAATATCTACTAAATATTTTGAGAACCTCCAGTTTCTGCATTACCTCTATAGCTTGCTGGAAGTCAAACGGAGTAAATTGCTCTACTATTCACCTGTTGCCTTAACATCATTGCTAAGACCATTATACATTTTGGTGTATTAGCAAAATAAAACCCCTTTCTCAAATTCCTCTTCATCCAAATGTTACTATCTTCTAGTCCCTGTATCTTTTGTTGTAATTCAGTTTCCTTACTCTTTCAGTTTTTGCAGTTTCCCTTCCTTTAAACTGTAGATCAATGAGTACTCCTTACCTCAGGATGTTGTATTCCATCACAGCTTTATCCTTTTGTTTTTCTGTTCATTGTATTTCCTCCTTAGTGCCTGCTTATACTGATCTCACCATTTTATTGTGTGCATGTTATACTTCAGTCACATCCAACATCTTTCCCTGGATCTTCTTTTTATACTCATCCTCTTCCAACTTAAATACTGGAAACCTCCATTCTTTGTTCTTCTGAAATGTTAATCTCCTATTTGGGGACACTTCAAAGAAAGTGTGATCTGAAAAAAAGCAGTGGTCCCACCTCCACCCTCTGAAGCAAGCTACTATGCTTGGCTGAAATGTATTTGGTAAGTCTAAAAAGCCAAATTTGAGGTAAATTTAACCTCTCAGGCCAAGGACAACCAAAACACATTCCGCAACCTCAAAGGCAATAAAGAATTATTTACAGAGCTCATTGTTAATGGAGCCTCCTATACTGAGCCAAGATACAGAAACATTCCTACAACAGGGCTAGGCCAGGCTCAGGGGGAGGATGGACTCCTGTTGTAGAAGGAAGTAGTAGTCCACAAAAATTACAAAATCTGATAGGCCAAAAAAGAGCCGTAAAAATGACAGAGTATTGAGGATAAGAAAAAAATTATCTATTGTTACTTTTATGCAAGTAGCCTAGAATTTCCAGACAGAAGATATACAAAATGTTTAAGAGAGAAATTAGAGGAAAGAAAAATACTTTCACAAGAAAAACTGTCAGAAGCTTCAAATAAAATGTGTGTTCTTTAAAACAGCAGATTTATTAAAAACTTTATCTAGACCAAGAAACCTTGGGCCATTTGGAAAAACAAGCAACCAAGGAAGTGCAAAAATATAAAGAACAAAATCTACAGATTTTTGAAAGGTATAAAAAAGAAATATGGATATGGAAGAGAAAGAGACATCTGATATGGTGCAATTAATCAATAACAAAATGCCCCAAAGATATTCAAAGAGAAATACAGGCAAAGGCATCCAGATATGGAACTTTTCACAATACAAAAAATAAGATCACAAAGAATAAACATAGAACAGAAAATTAGCAAAGTGAAAGTTAGAAAAAATAGAAGCTGAAGTTACGGAATACCTGTGAAGTGAACGATTTAGTGTAGAAAATCTAACTCTGATAACATCATAGTAGGATAGAACAATCGATCCCCAAATTACGGAGAAAGCAGTGGAGTAGGAAACATCTGATCATTGGCCATATGAAGATACCTTAGAGCCTTCCATAGGAAACCAGTACAAAAGTTCAGTTGGAGTTGCACAGCAAGGGGAGGAACAGGAAACTGTGGCAACTCTGATGCAGTCAATGTTATGGAGTGCTGTGGAGTGATAGGCCAGTGAGGTTCCCCTTATGAAAGCACAGTGGATGAGACAGGATGAAAGTGAAGAGAATGCGGCTTTGGAAGATGCTCTAGAACTTTCTGTAGCATGCCCACAGGAAATGGAGAACAACAAATGTGCTGTCAGTTTAGAAGAAAATGATCTAAGAGAAGTGCTGCTTGATTTAATAGAGATGGATAGACATATTAAGATCAATGAAAGAAATGGACTACGGAAAGTCAATAAACCCAAACAGTTAGAAGTTTGATAAAAAATTAACACAGTAATTTGGACTGCTCATAGAGATTCATGCGTTATATAACAGAAGGAAATAGGATATATTACTGTGCAGCTAAATTAATAACAGATAAAGTCTTACCACATAAAGGGAAAGGAAGGGGAGAAATCAAATGCTATCACGGATGTATCAAATAGAGAAAACTATAAAGCAATTAACACAAGAAGTATCACTGTTAGAAAACTATAGAAGTGGGAACAAATCAACAAAAACACTCAGGCAGACGTGATAAAAGAAATGCACACTATCAGAATGGATCAGGATCTATCTTGCACTAAAGCAAATAAGCTGAAAATATCAGCACAGGCAGAAAAACTTAGAAGGTATGTAAATAAATATAAAAAAAGTACAAAATAAGCAATTTATAAAATCAACAATAAAAAGCGTCAGGACCCAGATATGGCAAGTTTTTTTAGACTGAGACAGAACATTCATGTTAGGTGATAACCAACCCAGCAGGGGATTTCAAGGTGTATAATTATAGTGGGCAAGTGGTGAATGAGAATTTTGCAGAATTATCAAAAGGCATGCCCTTTGTTTTCACAAAAAGATCTAATTTGTCTGAGACTTTGGTGGACTTGAGACTATTTACTAGGAAATTGAACTTGGCTCTGAAATATGGAAATCAAGCTGAGTGTCAGGCAAATTGCCTAACAGTGCCTAGTATATTTAACCCCCCCCTACATCCACTTTTGAACATCTATGAGAGAATGTGTGACTTAGACCTAAGACATGGCCTGGGTTATAGAGGACAAAGAAGTCCCCATAACATCCAAGGGGAGGAGTTACAGGCCATTATGTGTCTAAAATCGCAAGGCATCCGGTTCATGAAACCAGATAAAGGGGGAGGGATAGTTTTGATGGACAGTGTTATTTATACCAGTAAAATGTATGACATCTTGTTCCAGGATTCATATTCCCAGGTGTCAAAAAATGAGGTGCTCATAGCTTATAGTAGAATTTACTCTATCATGTTTGACATGTTTTTGCAGGGTGAAATTCAGAAGGAGGAATATGAGTATTTGTGTATAAAAAAGGCTGTCATCCCCACAATATTTGGCGTTCCCTAAGCTCCACAAGGACATAGTTAATCCACCATTTCGTCCAGTTGTGGATTCCAGGAATTCCATCACATCAGCTATTGCAAAGTACTCTGACTTTAAGGTGAAACCATATGTTCAAGCAGTGAAGCACCTGGTAAAAGATTCTTGGCAATTTTTACAGATGTGCAATGATGTGGGAACAGTTACTCATGGCCTGTTTGTTACCACTGACATAAAAGATCTGTATTCGGTGATCCCACATGATGTGGGACTGGAATGGTTTGCAGAATTTTTACATTTTCATTCAGATTTGGATCAAAATAAAATTAATTTGCTTTGTGATCTTATGAAACTGGTTTTGTATAATAACTACATATTTTTTGAAAAAACAGATTTTTCTGCAAACAAAAGGTGTGGCCATGGGTGCAGCTTGTGGGGTCATCTATGCCAACACAGTTATGACTACTTGGGAGGAAAATTTTTTTGTTTAACAGTAGCTTCAAAGAATCCTGGACCATGTACACTATGTACCAGGATGACATTTTTCTCATATGGACAGGGCTCCAGGAGACAATTTCAATTTTCAAGGAATATATCAACAGCTGTACTGGTTTTCTAAAATTTTCATTTGAGGTGAATGACCAAGCCATTGCATATCTGGATGTGGCACTTAGAAAGGATACCAATGCGTGTTTGGTGTCTAAAATATATAGGAAGCTCACATATTATTATTTTTTTTTTTTTTTCACATTTTGAAAGTTATCACCCTCTCCAGCAGAAAAAGGCAGTTTTAAAAGGATAGCTGGCTCAGGCAGCACAAATGACATCATCATATGAAGACTTTGTTCATAGGTTCATAGGTAGGTACTAGGATATTGGCCCTGGGGCCTATATAAGCCTAGCCAAAAAAGTTTCCTGGTTTTCGCCACCCAAGAAAATTATTTTCCTGCGTCTCTGTCGAGCAGAGCCACAGAAGTGATCCCCGGGGTGAATTTCCTATTTCCCATCCAGTTGCCAAGATTCCTTTTAAAGAGGGCTAGTGAGGAGATCTACTTAACGTGAATGGGCAGTCTGTTCCAGAGTATGGGAAGTCTCTGGGACAGGAATCTATCCCTCCAGCATGTTCTGTTTATATTGGTGACAAGGTTTAGGTCCCTGGAGTGTGTGGCTCAGAGAGATTAGGGTTTCTTTAAGTATAGCATGTCCAACAGATCAGGGTTTGACATGGTTTTGTATGCTAGGCAGAGGTTGCCTCTGAGTAGGCGATAAGCAACAGAGTAGAGCTGCAGTCTTTTAAGACAGTCTGCGTATGGGATCTGTTTGAGGCCAGTAATCCTCCTAGTGAGGTACTTCTGTGGCCTTTCTAGTTGTTGTAGATGTCTTGCAAGGTACATGCCAAATGGAGAGTTGTACTCTATGATGGGTCTGATGAGGGATGAGTAGAGAGGAACAATGACCTCCTTTTTTCTGGTGCAGAACCCCTTTGTGATGAGGTGTGCCACGTAGAAGGATTTCCTGACTACTGTGGCAATGTGACTATCAAAGGAAAGACTAATGTCCACCTGTGTCCCAAGGTCTCTTATCACATTTTCAGTGTTTAGTAGGCTACCACCTATGTGGTAGCTCATGGGTACAGTATTTTTTCCAAATGGGATGACAATGCACTTCTTGGCATTGAGCTTGAACCCGTGACTTTGACACCAAGCATCAGTCTCAGTGAGGCCCCTTTGTAGAATGTCCACATCATTAGGCAATTCTGTTATGGATTCTAGTTTGCAGTCATCTGCAAACTTTGTTAGCCAAAGGCCTGCAGTACTAGCCTGGACTTCTGAGAAATAGATGCTAATCAGGAGAGGACCCAGGACTGAACCCTGTGGTACTCCACTTGTCACTGGTCTGAAGTTAGATTTGGAGTCGGCTACTTTCACTGTGTGGGTTCTGTCAGAGAGCCAGCTGGCCACCCATCTTGTGACATAGGGATTTATGCCTAGTCTAGTGAGTTTATCTATAATTCCAGAGAGCGGGATGGTGTCAAAAGCCTTGGCGAGGTCAAGGTAGGCTGTGTGCACCACCTTACCCTTGGCGACAGCTCTGGTGACTACTTCAAAGAAGTCAATCAGGTTTAGGAGACATGATCTACCTTTTACAAACCCAAACTGAGTGGGGTCCAGAGTCTGGTGGTTTCCTATGTCTTTGTTTATAAGCTCCAAGATGATACATTCCATGAATTTGCAGACAAGACTCATCAGGCTAATGGGGTGGTAGTTCCCAGGGTCTTTGGTGGTGCCCCCTTTGTGGAGTGAGATAGCCATCGCTGTGTGCCATTCAGTAGGCACAAAGCCTGAATTGAGGCTATGAACATGGTACTTAGGTGGGGTGCCAGTTCATTCTGTAGCTCATGTAGAATGCATCCTGGGATGCTGTCTGGTCCCATGGATGTTGTGTTCTTGGCTTTGGAGAGTGAGGTCTTAACTTGTGCATCAGTGATTACAGGGGCTTTGCATTCTTCTGGTATAGAGATGGGCCCTTGGGGGGGGGTGAGGGGGTGACATTTGCACTGAACCTATCTGCTAGGATGTTGGCAATATCAGTTGGTTCTGTATATATAGTGCCATTGTGCTGTAACACATTGAGATTCTTGACATAGTTGTAGAAAGCTTTGTGGTTGTCTTTAGAATCAGTGGCAATTTTATTTTCGTAATTAGCTTTGGAGGATTTTATGAGGCATCTCAGCTTGTTACTGAGGCTCACCAGGGAGTTCCTACAATCAGATGATTTGACTCTTTTTTGCAACAGCTTCTTCCTTCTGTTGTAGAGTTTGTTTATGACAGGGGATCACCAGATTGGCTTCCTTTTTTTGGATGATAGTGTCTTGGTTCTGTTGGGGATGGCATGATCCATGCACTTGTGTAGGTGATTATACAGTGCATTTGTATAGGATTCAGCAGTCATAACTCTATTACCCATCTGCATGAGTGTAGTGAAGTTTGCCACTTCTGTCTTAAAAAGCACGGAGTTGATTTTGGAGAAGTTTTTTACATCGGTTTCCTTACTGGGGGGTGGAATATTGATGTCTAGGGTGATTAGCTTGTGGTCGGATCTGATCAGCGAGGAGTTGAACTCTGGCATGGAACATCGGTTACCCATATCGGTAATGACCAGGTCCAGGATATTGTTGCTCCTGGTGGGGGTGTGGACAAGCTGATGATTTTTGTTGTGGATTTTACAGTTTGTGGTTGGTGTTTGTGAATTTCAGCAATTTATTGCTGAATTGCTGATCCAAAAAAGTTTTATAGAGAATTGGGAAACAAGGCAAAAGGAATTGAAACACCATGAAAAAAAGAAGAAATGGATACATTTTGGAGCAATGTCTATGAAGATCCTGTGGAACATAACAAACATGCTGAATGGATAGAAGAAATAAAAGATAGAATAAGAAGTTCAAATGTACAGGATATGAAATGGGCTGAAGTAATGGCCAAAGAGATTGAAACAAAGTTAAGAAAAGTTAAGAGAAAACCTGTAAACTTATCCTAAAAACTACAGACCAATAACTTGCCTTCTGACAACATATAAACTATACACTGGAATTAATGCCGATAGAGTTTATAGTCATTTAGAAGAAAATATTGAAATAGAACAAAAGGGTAACAAAAGAAAGTTATATGGAACAGAGGATCATTTGTTGTTAAATAAAGTCATAATGGAGAACTGTAAAAATGGGAAGAATCTAAGTATGGCATGGATAGTCTACATAAAGGCATCTGACAGCACCCAACATTCATGGATAAAAGAATGCTAAAAAATGTATATTGTAATGTATAGTGATTACATTGCAGTGACCATAAAACAGTGGCAAACCACTTTGCAGTTAAGCAATGATAAAGGACAAATGGTTATTCCAGGCATAAAAATTAAAAGGGGGATATTCCAGTGTGACTCTTTGTCACCACGGCTTTTTTTGTCTTGCCCTTAACCCATTAAACTGTCTACTTAGATTAGGTCATGGCTACAATTTGGCTCACAGAAAACAACAAAGTGTAAAGATTTTCATCTTCTTTATGTGGATGATTTAAAACTGTATAGTTCATTAGATAAATAACTGAAATTACAACTGCAAGTGGTCAAAACTTTTTTCAGATGATATAAGAATGTCATTTGCCCTTGATAAATGTGCAAAAGCAACCTTTAAAGAAGGAAAGCTGCAGCACCAAGAAAACATCAGCCTAGGACAGGAATGTGATATAAAAGAACTTGAGCAAGAAGGAGTGTATAAATATTTGGGAATTGATGAAGGATCAACAATAAAACATGAACAAATGCAAATAAAACTTGGTAAGCAATATTTTAGAAGACTAAAATTAATGCTGAAACAGAGCTGACATCTAGGAACAAAGTCCAAGCTATAAACCAATTTCCTCTTTCTGTTCTAACTTACAGTTTCGAAGTGATTGACTGGCCCCAAAAGATGTTAGATTGGTTGGACAAGAAAACAAGAAGGATGCTTCATGCTTATCAAATGATTTATAAAAATCAGTGTATATTCCAAGACTATATATTCCCCGTTCTGAAGGAGGTATGAGCCTCCTCGAAATTGATTGCATGCATAGATCTGCAGTCATAGAACTGCATACATATCTTCTGACCTCACAAGTCTCAAATGTAGTGAAAGTTTTAAAATATGAGAAGAATAAGTCTATTATGACTTCCCTGCTTAGTTTAGCAGAAGCATATCAGTGTCACGTGGGAATGGAAATCAAACCAGAAGTAGATAAAAATCAGGCAGCAACTGAATGTGCCAAAAAACAAAAGAAAGAATATAAGGTGAAGGATCAGATGAGAAGGCAAGAAATCTGGAAAATACATAAATATAGTTACAAATATAGAAAATTCTTGGAACAAGCTCATGTTGATCAGGATCGAATGCAGGAATGGTTAAGAAGAGGTGAATTTAAACAAAAAAGATAAAAGGTTAATATTGATGGCCCAACATGTAGGAGAAACAGACAAATGTAGGTTTTGTAAAACAGAATTGGAAACAGTTGCACATATTGTTGCTGGTTGTGATATACTAATGGCAGAAGGACTGTATACTGAAAGGCATAATAATGTGGTAAGACTGTTGCACTGGGAATTGGGCAAACATGATATAAAAGTAGCTGAAAAACATTTGAAACATGAACCACAAAGCATTATAGAAAATAATGAAGTTTATATCATGTGGGATCACTCATTGCCAACAGTTCAAAAAATAGATGTGAGAAAACCAGATACAATAGTCCATAAAAAGTAGCATTGATAATTGAAATTGCTGCACCCAATGACTACAGTGCCTTACATACAGAGAGACACAAAGTCAGAAAATACCAGGATTTGTAGGCAGAAACGAGGGCAATGTAGAAGAAGGATACTCAGACAGTTCCAATAGCAGTAGCAGCAATGGGGCTCATAAAAAATAATTTACATACTTAGAAATGTTACTGGTACATGTAACTCCATATGAATTGCAAAAGGAGTCAGTACTGGGCATGTAATGGAGGCTGTAAAGAGCATATCTGGTTAACATCAAAAATTGAAATAATACTAATTTCATGAACTTTAATCATACTTTCACTTAGGAATAGGGTCCATTCTCATCATGGTATTAGAAACCTAAAATACTTGGAGAAATTAAAAAAAAAAAGTCAGAAGATATAGCAAACCTACTGTCAGACAAATTAAGGTCTAACTGTACTCCTCTCCCCCCAAGCCTCCCTCAGTAAATTTCATCAAATATAACTCCCCCTGCTATCCCCAGTATCAAAATAGGTAATTGCCCTCTCACTAATAGAACCCTCCCCCACTTTCTAGCTTCCTTGTGAATTGAATCTGCCTCACGTAGATACCCCCCTTTAGCATGCTTAAAATGTTCTTTATACATAAGATGAGTTTCTATTAGGATCACTACATCTACATTTTCTCTTTTTAGCACTGCCATAATTATTTCCTGCTTTACTGGGTCTGTTATCTCATGAATACTCCAGTTTTAAAAAAAATAATATTTGCTGTTAACAATGCAAAATGGACTTCTCACCAATCGCCTGCTTCTCCTTGCTACTCTTCCAGTTTCTGATTCTTTCATCTATTTCTGCTTGCTCTTATATATTCATTCCCCCTTCCTTTTTAAATCAGTCTTGTCCAACTCCCTTCCTGTTTATCATTTCCTTCTTTCACATTTTGATTGGCTATAACTCAGGCCCTGGTTACTGTAGTGAACTAACAAACATTGCAATGGCAGGCTGCACCACATACTGAGTTTTGTAATGCTCGCATTTCCACAAAGAACAATTATTAAGAAGGAAGAAACAAACAAGTCATATCTATAACTTCATACAGTAAACAATATTGTCCTCCCAAGGTGTGGGCATTGTAAACCCGTTCCTGGACAGTCTTCATGGATAACTGTACCACAAAGCAGTTATCACATTAATAGTCCTCCCTGTGGCTCCAAGTGGCATAATCCAAACATTCATCTGGCAGTTAAAAGCCAGTTCAATAATAATATTATCCACTTTAGGTAAGTCAGTGCAGAATGCTGTTTTCAGATATATGAAGACATTGGCTCTATCAGAATCCTCATACTTTAATATCTATATGTAGAGAATAAAAAAGGAGGAATTGCAATCTTTTTAGTTACATTTTTATATAGTTCATCTGTTTAAGTATTGTCCCCTAGACATAAATCCTTCTTTGCTTCTTGCAATGCTGTTAAATTATATTTCTTTTCTTCCAATCAGATCCATTTTAGCCACTCACAAAAATCACACTATGAATCTCAGTTCTGTCCCATCATTGAAGTGATTGTTCTGTATTCCTTCTCTGCTTATCAACTGGGAATCTTTCCCTCAGAACTTGTCATCTTATAAAAAGAACAATAGTCTCCCCAACTGCCTGTTGCTTCTACTTGTTGCAGATTCTCATAAGTCGATGGTTGCAGCTCTTGGGTAGCATCTTCAGGCAAAACTATAAGTCCACCTCTCATTTCAGGCACGTTTAATGCTTGGCAGGAGCAATTTACAGACATCTGTTTGCCTTATAAACACAAGGTACAGGGTTTGAATCTCACAGGGGATACTTGGCTAGGCTTAAAATGGCTTGCAAGGGCAGTTAGCCTAGTACTAATCTATGAATCTATGAATCTATGAATCTATAAATAATCTGCTTTTTAATAACTTTATGCTCTGCCATCTTAATCACAGAATAAAATGTGTTTCATTTCTTCCTGAAGGTGTAGTTCTGGTCCACAAAGAACCTAATGGAGCCACACATTCATTTAGCCCTGACTTGCATAACTGTGTTAGGATCAGTTCTTTCTGCTTATAGGTTTGAAAACACACAAATATTTGACAGGGGGTCTGCTGGTTGTCTGGACACCAAGCAGTCCAATGCTCTATCTCCTCTGGAGTTTGTATCTATTTCACTGAACCATAAACTGCTCACAGTCCCTACCCGTCACTCCTTCAGGGATCCCACTAAATTTTATATTTTTTCTTCTCAACCTGTCTTCTGGTCCTCATAAAACTCCAATAGTATTTCCATTCTAGCCTCTGCTGCTCTTAGCCAAACTGCTCTGTTTCCAGGATATTGTCTTAGCTATTTATTTATTTCACATTTGTTAACCAGGTTGATCCTACTGAGCACAGTCTATTTTCAGAGGAGACCCAAGAAGAAAAGCTCCAAGAAAAATAATGACAATTTTACAGTAATAGATTTCACAAAAAAGTAACAAAGACAATTTCACAGTGTACATACATAGAAAGACTGCACAGTTTTGTATAAGTACGAAAAGAAAAGAAAACTTAATAATAAACAGATAATTATAATGATATAAATTTTATCATACTCAGCCCCTAGACCTACCTAGTTGGCCTAGTGCATTCTCTGCATTGACCACTAGAGGGCGTCCCCTCCCCATTGTCACTACTTTTCCCTCACTTATTTCTTGCTTTTACTCTGCTAATATCTTCATTCCTACTTTCCCATCCATATTGCATACAGAATTCCTTACTTACCCTGCTACTACTTACTCTCCTGTAACCTATGCTCCACTGATTGGCTCTCGATCCTCTCCTGGTCTGCTACCCCCCTGTCTCCCACTGCGTCTTGCCTATCACTTGTTGATCTATCTATTCTCCTTCATACTACGCTGCATTGCTTATTACCTTTTCCCTTCTCTCCCTGCTTTTCCCGCCTCTACCTATCGGGATATACTGTTCACGCTATCTCTATCCCACACTTCTAGCCTACTATTGTATCTCTCATTCACTCTCCCTCCCTTTCTCCCTTCCCTTCTCTCCCTGCTTTCCCCGCCTCTATCTACCGTGATATACTGTGCACGCTAACTCTATCCCACACTTCTAGCCTACTAGTGTATCTTTCGCTCTCTCTCCCTCCCCCTAGACTCCTCGATCCTTCGCACATCCTTTACCTCCCGCATTATACGATTGTGGACCTTCTGGCCTGTCCCTACTAGCTTGTATCCCTTGCTCCTCCCCACCTCCCTTTTACTTCCGCCTGGAAGTGATTTATACTCCCCCTCTCCTTAGGGCGCCATTTTTGAATCTCACCGCCACGGCTGCTGCTGGTGCCTGGTTAGGAGTGCGCTCCTAGTGTAAGTAGATCCTGAACATATTGCAACGCTACTATCGGGGCTTTTTTTCCCCTAATCTGTTATGGTACAGGAACTTGTTAGTCATACTATGCTTGTATTTCTAATTGTACACTGTCGTTTGCTGCTATAGAGTGTATCAATCATGTGTTTTGTTTAAATGTGCATCGCTTAAAAACGACTGCTGTTTAGAGAGTTTGAAGAGTGCATTGGTTATGGTACAGGAACATGTTAGTCATACTATGCTTGTATTTCCAATTGTACACTGTCGTTTGCTGCTATAGAATGTATCAATCATGTGTTTTTGTTTAAATGTGCATTGCTTAAAAACGACTGCTGTTTAGAGAGTATAAAGAGTGCATTGGTTAAAACGACTGCTGATTAGAGAGTCTAAAGAGCTCATTACTTAAAAGCGACTGCCGCTTAGAGTTTGCCATACAATTCAATTATTCACATTGTTCCTTCTGAACATAGACTTCATGTAATACTTCTATGCTTGATGGAACGTAGTATGCATTACTCTGTTTGCAAGTAATTCTATAGTTTGACTAGTTTGCGCCTGAGCCTCTGTAGTCGCTACCGAATGTGGTGCGACATTGCCCTGCCTACTCCTGACCTGATAATACTCTATCTGCTTTGGGGAGCTTAGGCATCATCATTTTTGGATATCGCAACACTTTAATAGTTTGATTAAGTTGCCGATAATACCTGGTAGGACCTGTTAACACACCATTTGTATTAGAGAACTTTGGCATCTCTTTTCTGGATATCGCAAACGAATTATCTGTTTGTATTATATGTCTACATTGTTTGTCCATATTAGTGTGACAATTAGTCAAAGGGGACTGTTCTTGGCTACTTCTTGAACTGTTCTGTAGCTGTTTGCACCTCTATTTAGCCCTAACAAACGCTGGTGTAATACGCCAACTGCACGTGTCTGTGTTAGCTTCTCATTGCCTTGCCAGTCGCTACCGTATGGTGCTCTATGATCACAATGTTATTCTGCTTTCTGCAGTATTAATAGTTTGAAATCTGCTTAGTTTTACCTTGTATTTTGCTATAGATTTTCTGATTTGACTTAGTGTCTTCGGAGTGAATTATTATCTCCAGACGACACTACTCTCTTCTATATTGCTTGGAACAGTTTTACTAGTTATTGACTTAGCCAGTTGTGCACTTGTCTGCGAGTAGCTCCGCTGGGCTTTAAATGTTTTTAATCCAGTTTAACTGAGTCAGTTGTATTCTGAACATAGTATTACTCTTTGTATTACAGTTTGTTTATACTTTTAGCATATTATTTTACCTGCTTAGTACCAATTTTAAGTACTGCAGTGTGTCTTTGTTACTCTGTTACTAACTCTTACTCATCTTTCCTCCTGTCTCCAGTTGTTTTGCCCTGTTTTCCCTTGGGACCTTGCCTGGGTGGACACATTTATTGGACTAAGGTCACCTACCTCATTCATACATTTTGCTTAGGCAATATACTGCTCTGCTGCCTCAAATCCCCACTTTGGACATTGGAACAGAGTCTCCCAGAGGATACTAAGAAAGTATGTGTGTGTGATACTACTTGGGCCTCCACTGCTTCTAACTCTGTTTGTTAGTTTTGAAAGCTATCTCCCTGCCAGGACAGCCAGCAGCCTAGACACTTCTCTTTTTCTCCCATCCACTTCTCTCCCATCTCTTCCCTGGGTTTTACCAGCTCTTCCTTATTTTATCATACTCAGCCCCTAGACCTACCTAGTTGGCCTAGTGCATTCTCTGCATTGACCACTAGAGGGCGTCCCCTCCCCATTGTCACTACTTTTCCCTCACTTATTTCTTGCTTTTACTCTGCTAATATCTTCATTCCTACTTTCCCATCCATATTACATACAGAATTCCTTACTTACCCTGCTACTACTTACTCTCCTGTAACCTATGCTCCACTGATTGGCTCTCGATCCTCTCCTGGTGTCTTCCCGCTCCGTTCGCCCTTCGGGCTCACTCCACTCCCCTAGCCTGCCCCCAAATTCCACCCGCCCCCAGCACCTCTAGCTATATCCCTCTTGGAACCACACCTACTTCCTCCCTATACCAATCAACCCCCAACACTTAGACACTCCCCCTACTGGCCTATTACCTAGCTATTACCACACCTACAGTTACTCCAAATTATCACACTTTAATTCAACACTCCCACCCACATAATTTAATCCATCCAGCTTCAACACCCCAAACTCAACACCACACACTACCTTCCAGGCTATCTATACAGCAAACATAGTACATATATCAGTCAACTACAATACCTTAACACCACACAGTCCTCTTCAAAATGCCTTTAAAACCTTCATCCTTCACTATATTACTATTACTATCTCTTAAACTGATATATCTTTATTACCTTACCCAACCCTGCACTTCCAATCATTCACTACTTTATCATACAACAAACCATCTGAACCCCACTCACTCACACTCACACCATCATATCTCTCCCCATCTATATCCTATTACTCAGCTCCTAACCTTCTCATTCAAAGTGTTCTTCCCACAGAAGAACCATATTCTCATAACAAATAAAAATCCATTTACCTACACAACATATCCAAGTCCCTTTCATATTCTTCTTAACTATCTCTCTAACCCAGTCTTCCATCTCATTACCAATCTTTTATCCGGAGATATCCATCCCAACCCAGGTCCCTCCTCTTCTGCTCACAAACCTTTATTATTTACTTCTCTAAACTCACAAAGTATAGTCAATAAAGTCCCTACCCTCCATGCATGGCTCAAGCATAACAATCCCGACATCCTATCCATTTCCGAAACATGGCTAAAACCATCTATAAAAGATTCTGAAATAACTCCACCCAGCTATTCTATCATTAGAAAAGACAGGACCCAGAAAAAAGGTGGTGGAGTAGCTCTCTTATATTCTTCTTCCTTGCTAATTACTCCTTACAACAAACCTATTCCTAAATTTAATAACACCGAACTACTCCTCACTCTCCTACAGGTTAACAAGCACAAACACATATGTCTAGCATCCCTCTATATCCCCCCAGGGGATAATATTTCCACACTTGAAAATATCCTCTCATGGCTCTCTAATAACATCAGCAACGAAACCATAATCCTAGGTGATGTTAATATCAACTGGGCCTCCATCCAGTCTCCAACCAACCCTCTTAATATCAACCTATATAACTTTTCACAGCTAATCAACTCTATAACACACCCATCAAAAAAACCCTCTTCTGGCACCATTCTTGACTGGATTCTAGTGTCACATCCCCACTATTATTCTGATAGTGGTATTCTTCCTGACCCTCTTAGCGATCATATGCCTATCTTCACCCACCGACTCCCATGCATTTCCTACCGCACCCATAACTACATCACCACCCGCAATGACAAAAACTTTAACCCATCAACCTTCTTACAATCTTTAAATGCAATTAACTGGAACAATCTAAGGACACTACCATTAGATGATGCAGTTGCCCACTTTAACCGAACATTCTTAGATATACTTGACTCCCAAGCCCCTCTGAGAACTAAAAGAATAAAAACTAATTCTGCCCCCTGGCTAACCAAAACCACACTATCAACCATGCGCCTTAGAAACAAAGCATGGGGACTCTATCTGAGAAATAAGACCCAAGAACTCCACATTGCTTATAAAAACCTACGTAACAAAGTAAAAAAGCTTATAATCTCTGACAGAAAACAACACTTCTATACACTCCAAAACAATAATAAAACTAATCCTCAAAGATTCTGGAAGGGGATCTCTACCCTCCTTAACCTCAGCAAACCACACACCCCAAACCCCGACCCACATACCTCTGACACAGATTTAGCCACACAGTTCAACTCCTTTTTCATCGAATCTATTAGCAAACTCACCTCCTCCTTCTCATGCTCCACCTCTACATCTAATTCACCCCCACCCTCTACCACAAACATCCCTTCCCTCATTACTTCTTCCCCCACATTCTCATCTACCTACTTTCCCTCTTCCACCTCATCCACTTCTCTAACCCCCACATCACCCACATCATCCTCACCCTCTCTCTCTCCCCTCTCTACTCTTTTCTCTTTAAAACCTATATCCACTTCCTCTATAAAGAAACTCCTTCAGAAACTAAAGCCATGTACTAACGCACCTGATAACATTCCCTCCTACTTCCTAAGTATAGCTGCAGAAGCAATCGCCTATCCTATTAGCATCCTAATCAACCGCTCCATCAATGAATGCACAGTGCCCGAACTCTGGAAGAAAGCTTTCATCATCCCCCTGCATAAAGGAGGCAGCAATTGTAATGTCAACAACTTCCATCCTATTGCTATCCTGTCCCCCATTTCCAAACTTCTAGAAAAATGTATCCAAATCCAACTCTTACCACACCTCTTAGATAATAACCTTCTAACACCTACACAACATGGTTTTAGGCCAAACCATAGCACTATGACAGCCCTCCTGTCCTTCCTTGAGACTGTTAATAGAGCTCGACTCAGGCCACACTGTCTCTACCTTACTACTTGACCTCTCTAAGGCCTTCGATACTACATCACACAGCCTGCTCTTAACCAAACTTTCAGAACTTAACCTCTCTCCCTCCACCATAAATTGGTTCTCCAGCTATTTATCTAATAGACACCAAGCCGTTAAATGGAAAAAGGCCACTTCCTCTTTCCTTAATACCCCCACTGGAGTTCCCCAAGGATCAATTCTTGGTCCCCTTCTGTTTAATATATTTATAAATGATTTCCACAAATCCATTCCATTCACTAACATCATCCAATATGCAGACGATTCTACCATTATCTGCTCTGCCACCTCTTCCTCCCTGCTTCAAAAACTTACTCAAGAAGCTTTTTCAATCACAGAACATTGGATGAAAATAAATCACTTAGCCCTCAATGCCTCCAAAACAAAGCTAATGGTATTTACCCCTTCTAAATCCACTTACTTCGACACAAACACCTTCTCTATCACAAGCCAAGATAACACACCCTTGGAACTGGTGTCTGAAACCAAGTTACTTGGTGTACAAATTGACAGTCGGTTCAATTTCAATTCCCATCTACAACTGAATATTAAAAAAAACCCATCAAAAACTAGGTATGCTCTACCGGCAGAATCAGTACCTTACAAGCTCCTCCAAAATCACTCTCGCTTCCTCCTTTCTTATCCCCTCCCTCCTCTATGGGGCTCCATTGTTAACTAATCTGCAGACCTCTCAAAAAAACCAACTTGCTTCCTGCTATAATAAAATTGCCAAATTCGCTAACAGCCACCGATCATCCACCCATCACTGTTCCTCTCTCCTAAAACTAAATTGGCTTGAACTACCCAATCACCTCACTTATATACAACTGACTTTAGCTCATAAGCTCATTCTCAGCCCCTCTCTTTGTCCCTCCCTGTCTTCGGTCTTTAAAATGCACCTACCAAACAGAATCTTAAGATCTAACAATCAAAACCTACTAGAAGTTCATAAACCATCCCATCCCCCAGGCAAACACCTACTATCCTTTAACCTAGCCCGCCTTTGGAACTCACTCCCACCATCCATACGCACCACCTCCAACCAGCACATGTTCAAAAAATCTCTTCATACACATCTAAAATCCCAATGGGAATGCTCTTGCTCTCACCCCTCTTAAACATAAGATTACCTCACTTTACCTAACAAATCTTATGTGCCTACTGAAAAACCACTCCATATTGTAATATATCATGACTATCTAATCATGTTTACCTTCATTGTATTGTATTGTTTTGAATGCTTGTAAATTTTGACGATAATGTTTTATCTTTTTACTTTGTATAATTTTAGTAGTAATCTTGTAAGTACCTAATCTGCCTGATTTTTGGAGCTTTTCTCCCCAGGACTCCATTGAAAACGGTTCTTTTTGGCCCAATGGACTATCCTGGTAAACCAACTGCAAATAAATAAATAAATAAATAAATAATTATCAAATAAAGAAAATGAAGCATAATGATAAACACGTAATTATAATGATATAAGCATGATGCATTCATACAGATTATAGTTCAATAGCATTACCTAAATAGGGCAGAGCAAGAAAACGTACAGCTCAAAAGTGGGAGAGACAGATGATAGAATCAGGATTAGGTAGAGTCCTGGCAGGGGCATAACCAAGTTTTCTGGGAGAAAGTTTTAGTTCTTTTTTTTGAAGCTGCTAGTTTGTGTAATGCAATGTAAATTGGCAGGGAAGCTGTTCCAGGATTTTGTTATGGAGGATTGATATAAGAGATTGCCAATGTTCATTTTGGACCTATAAGTTTGAAAAAGGAATTTGTCACTACTGCGCAAGAGATAGGAAGGGGTATAGTAACTGACTAGCCTGGAGAGAGAGGGACAAGCAGTGGGTTTATTGAGAAGGAAGTGGGTTATATGGAAATTAGATAATTTGAGATGATGAGGAAGTTCAAGCCAGTGTAGCTTATTGAGAGCAAGGCAATGGTAGGAGGAATTATGTAAGTTAGCTGCCAAGTTTGTGATTTTATTGTAAGTTTGTTCCAGTTTGGAGAGCAGGCAGGATTGAAGGTTAGTAAGAAATGGGGCTCATTAGAGGAGGCTAGGAAGTACATAGGTTTGTGCCAGGGAGAGTCTGGAATCGTAAGACAGACATTTTTTATTGTGATATAGAAAACCAAGTTTTTGATTGGTTGTCTTAATCAGTTGCTGGACGTGTAAGTAGAGGTACTGTGGTTTAGCTATCTCATACTCCTTGGATGTGTTCCAGTACTTCATTCATAAATTTATCCATCGTGTTTAACTTTTTAATGTCCCGCAAAACGTCTTTTAAAGTGATGGGAACGTCTCCGTCTGCATCTTCCACTATCCTGTTATCTTATAATGGCAGGGCTGTAACCACAAAGCTGTATTTAAGGTTGGGGTGTCATATACTTATTAGTACTGTTCCCATCTTATAATGCCAGGGCTGTAACCACAGAGCTGTATTTAAGGTTGGGGTGTCATATACTTATTAGTACTGTTCCCATCTTATAATGGCAGGGCTGTAACCACAAAGCTGGATTTAAGGTTGGGGTGTCATATACTTATTAGTACTGTTCCCATCTTATAATGGCAGGGCTGTAACCACAGAGCTGTATTTAAGGTTGGGGTGTCATATACTTATTAGTACTGTTCCCATCTTATAATGGCAGGGCTGTAACCACAGAGCTGAATTTAAGGTTGGGGTGTCATATACCTATTAGTACTGTTCCCATCTTATAATGGCAGGGCTGTAACCACAGAGCTGTATTTAAGGTTGGGGTGTCATATACTTATTAGTACTGTTCCCATCTTATAATGGCAGAGCTGTATTTAAGGTTGGGGTGTCATATACTTATTAGTACTGCTCCCATTATCTTATAATGGCAGGGCTGTAACCACAAAGCTGTATTTAACGTTGGGGTGTCATATACTTATTAGTACTGTTCCCATTATCTTATAATGGCAGGGCTGTAACCACAGAGCTGTATTTAAGGTTGGGGTGCCATATACTTATTAGTACTGTTCCCATCTTATAATGGCAGGGCTGTAACCACAGAGCTGTATTTAAGGTTGGGGTGTCATATACTTATTAGTACTGTTCCCATCTTATAATGGCAGGGCTGTAACCACAGAGCTGTATTTAAGGTTGGGGTGTCATATACTTATTAGTACGGTTCCCATTATCTTATAATGGCAGGGCTATAACCACAGAGCTGTATTTAAGGTTGGGGTGTCATATACTTATTAGTACAGTTCCCATTATCTTAAAATGGCAGGGCTGTAACCACAGAGCTGTATTTAAGGTTGGGGTGTCATATACTTATTAGTATTGTTCCCATCTTATAATGGCAAGGCTGTAACCACAGAACTGTATTTAAGGTTGGGGTGTCATATACTTCTTAGTACTGTTCCCATCTTATAATGGCAAGGCTGTAACCACAGAGCTGTATTTAAGGTTGGGGTGTCATATACTTATTAGTACTGTTCCCATGTTATAATGGCAGAGCTGTAACCACAGAGCTGTATTTAAGGTTGGGGTGTCATATACTTACTAGTACTGTTCCCATTATCTTATAATGGCAAGGCTGTAACCACAGAGCTGTATTTAATGTTGGGGTGTCATATAATTATTAGTACTGTTCCCATTATCTTATAATGGCAGGGCTGTAACCACAGAGCTGTATTTAAGGTTGGGGTGTCATATACTTATTAGTACTGTTCCCATTATCTTATAATGGCAGGGCTGTAACCACAGAGCTGTATTTAAGGTTGGGGTGTCATATACTTATTAGTACTGTTCCCATCTTATAATGGCAGGGCTGTAACCACAGAGCTATATTTAAGGTTGGGGTGTCATATACTTGTTAGTACTGTTCCCATCTTATAATGGCAGAGCTTTAACCACAGAGCTGTATTTAAGGTTGGGGTGTCATATACTTATTAGTACTGTTCCCATCTTATAATGGCAGGGCTGTAACCACAAAGCTGTATTTAACGTTGGGGTGTCATATACTTATTAGTACTGTTCCCATCTTATAATGGCAGGGCTGTAACCACAGAACTGTATTTAAGGTTGGGGTGTCATATACTTATTAGTACTGTTCCCATCTTATAATGGCAGGGCTGTAACCACAGAGCTGTATTTAAGGTTGGGGTGTCATATACTTATTAGTACTGTTCCCATCTTATAATGGCAGGGCTGTAACCACAAAGCTGTATTTAAGGTTGGGGTGTCATATACTTATTAGTACTGTTCCCATCTGATAATGGCAGGGCTGTAACCACAGAGCTGTATTTAAGGTTGGGGTGTCATATACTTATTAGTACTGTTCCCATCTTATAATGGCAGAGCTGTATTTAAGGTTGGGGTGTCATATACTTATTAGTACTGTTCCCATTATCTTATAATGGCAGGGCTGTAACCACAGAGCTGTATTTAAGGTTGGGGTGTCATATACTTATTAGTACTGTTCCCATTATCTTATAATGGCAGGGCTGTAACCACAAAGCTGTATTTAAGGTTGGGGTGTCATATACTTATTAGTACTGTTCCCATCTTATAATGGCAGGGCTGTAACCACAGAACTGTATTTAAGGTTGGGGTGTCATATACTTATTAGTACTGTTCCCATCTTATAATGGCAGAGCTTTAACCACAGAGCTGTATTTAAGGTTGGGGTGTCATATACTTATTAGTACTGTCCCCATCTTATAATGGCAGGGCTGTAACCACAAAGCTGTATTTAAGGTTGGGGTGTCATATACTTATTAGTACTGTTCCCATCTTATAATGGCAGGGCTGTAACCACAGAACTGTATTTAAGGTTGGGGTGTCATATACTTATTAGTACTGTTCCCATTATCTTATAATGGCAGGGCTGTAACCACAGAGCTGTATTTAAGGTTGGGGTGTCATATACTTATTAGTACTGTTCCCATCTTATAATGGCAGGGCTGTAACCACAGAGCTGTATTTAAGGTTGCGGTGTCATATACTTAGTACTGTTCCCATCTTATAATGGCAGGGCTGTAACCACAGAGCTGTATTTAAGGTTGGGGTGTCATATACTTATTAGTACTGTTCCCATCTTATAATGGCTGGGCTGTAACCACAGAACTGTATTTAAGGTTGGGGTGTCATATACTTATTAGTATTGTCCCCATTATCTTATATTGGCAGGGTTGTAACCACAGAGCTGTATTTAAGGTTGGGGTATCATATACTTATTAGTACTGTTCCCATCCTATAATGGCAGGGCTGTAACCACAGAGCTGTATTTAAGGTTGGGGTGTCATATACTTATTAGTACTGTTCCCATCCTATAATGGCAGGGCTGTAACCACAGAGCTGTATTTAAGGTTGGGGTGTCATATACTTATTAGTACTGTTCCCATCTTATAATGGCAGGGCTGTAACCACAGAGCTGTATTTAAGGTTGGGGTGTCATATACTTATTAGTACTGTTCCCATCTTATAATGGCAGGGCTGTAACCACAGAGCTGTATTTAAGGTTGGGGTGTCATATACTTATTAGTACTGTTCCCATCTTATAATGGCAGGGCTGTAACCACAGAGCTGTATTTAAGGTTGGGGTGTCATATACTTATTAGTACTGTTCCCATCTTATAATGGCAGGGCTGTAACCCCAGAGATGTATTTAAGGTTGGGGTGTCATATACTTATTAGTACTGTTCCCATCTTATAATGGCAGGGCTGTAACCACAGAGCTGTATTTAAGGTTGGGGTGTCATATACTTATTAGTACTGTTCCCATCTTATAATGGCAGGGCTGTAACCACAGAGCTGTATTTAAGGTTGGGGTGTCATATACTTATTAGTACTGTTCCCGTTATCGTATAATGGCAGGGCTGTAACCACAGCGCTGTATTTAAGGTTGGGGTGTCATATACTTATTAGTACTATTCCCATCTTATAATGGCAGGGCTGTAACCACAGAGCTGTATTTAAGGTTGGGGTGTCATATACTTATTAGTACTGTTCCCATCTTATAATGGCAGGGCTGTAACCACAGAGCTGTATTTAAGGTTGGGGTGTCATATACTTATTAGTACTGTTCCCATTATCTTATAATGACAGGGCTGTAACAACAGAGCTGTGTTTAAGGTTGGGGTGCCATGTACTTATTAGTACTGTTCCCATCTTATAATGGCAGGTCTGTAACCACAGAGCTGTATTTAAGGTTGGGGTGTCATATACTTATTAGTACTGTTCCCATCTTATAATGGCAGGGCTGTAACCACAGAGCTGTATTTAAGGTTGGGGTGTCATATACTTATTAGTACTGTTCCCATCTTATAATGGCAGGGCTGTAACCCCAGAGATGTATTTAAGGTTGGGGTGTCATATACTTATTAGTACTGTTCCCATCTTATAATGGCAGGGCTGTAACCACAGAGCTGTATTTAAGGTTGGGGTGTCATATACTTATTAGTACTGTTCCCATCTTATAATGGCAGGTCTGTAACCACAGAACTGTATTTAAGGTTGGGGTGTCATATACTTATTAGTATTGTTCCCATCTTATAATGGCAAGGCTGTAACCACAGAACTGTATTTAAGGTTGGGGTGTCATATACTTCTTAGTACTGTTCCCATCTTATAATGGCAAGGCTGTAACCACAGAGCTGTATTTAAGGTTGGGGTGTCATATACTTATTAGTACTGTTCCCATGTTATAATGGCAGAGCTGTAACCACAGAGCTGTATTTAAGGTTGGGGTGTCATATACTTACTAGTACTGTTCCCATCTTATAATGGCAGAGCTGTATTTAAGGTTGGGGTGTCATATACTTATTAGTACTGTTCCCATTATCTTATAATGGCAAGGCTGTAACCACAGAGCTGTATTTAATGTTGGGGTGTCATATAATTATTAGTACTGTTCCCATTATCTTATAATGGCAGGGCTGTAACCACAGAGCTGTATTTAACGTTGGGGTGTCATATACTTATTAGTACTGTTCCCATTATCTTATAATGGCAGGGCTGTAACCACAGAGCTGTATTTAAGGTTGGGGTGTCATATACTTATTAGTACTGTTCCCATCTTATAATGGCAGGGCTGTAACCTCAGAGCTGTATTTAAGGTTGGGGTGTCATATACTTATTAGTACTGTTCCCATTATCTTATAATGGCAGGGATGTAACCACAGAGCTGTATTTAAGGTTGGGGTGTCATATACTTATTAGTACTGTTCCCATCTTATAATGGCAGAGCTTTAACCACAGAGCTGTATTTAAGGTTGGGGTGTCATATACTTATTAGTACTGTTCCCATCTTATAATGGCAGGGCTGTAACCACAAAGCTGTATTTAACGTTGGGGTGTCATATACTTATTAGTACTGTTCCCATCTTATAATGGCAGGGCTGTAACCACAGAACTGTATTTAAGGTTGGGGTGTCATATACTTATTAGTACTGTTCCCATCTTATAATGGCAGGGCTGTAACCACAGAGCTGTATTTAAGGTTGGGGTGTCATATACTTATTAGTACTGTTCCCATCTTATAATGGCAGGGCTGTAACCACAAAGCTGTATTTAAGGTTGGGGTGTCATATACTTATTAGTACTGTTCCCATCTGATAATGGCAGGGCTGTAACCACAGAGCTGTATTTAAGGTTGGGGTGTCATATACTTATTAGTACTGTTCCCATCTTATAATGGCAGAGCTGTATTTAAGGTTGGGGTGTCATATACTTATTAGTACTGTTCCCATTATCTTATAATGGCAGGGCTGTAACCACAGAGCTGTATTTAAGGTTGGGGTGTCATATACGTATTAGTACTGTTCCCATTATCTTATAATGGCAGGGCTGTAACCACAAAGCTGTATTTAAGGTTGGGGTGTCATATACTTATTAGTACTCTTCCCATCTTATAATGGCAGGGCTGTGACCACAGAACTGTATTTAAGGTTGGGGTGTCATATACTTATTAGTACTGTTCCCATCTTATAATGGTAGAGCTTTAACCACAGAGCTGTATTTAAGGTTGGGGTGTGATATACTTATTAGTACTGTCCCCATCTTATAATGGCAGGGCTGTAACCACAAAGCTGTATTTAAGGTTGGGGTGTCATATACTTATTAGTACTGTTCCCATCTTATAATGGCAGGGCTGTAACCACAGAACTGTATTTAAGGTTGGGGTGTCATATACTTATTAGTACTGTTCCCATTATCTTATAATGGCAGGGCTGTAACCACAGAGCTGTATTTAAGGTTGGGGTGTCATATACTTATTAGTACTGTTCCCATCTTATAGTGGCAGGGCTGTAACCACAGAGCTGTATTTAAGGTTGGGGTGTCAAATACTTAGTACTGTTCCCATCTTATAATGGCAGGGCTGTAACCACAGAGCTGTATTTAAGGTTGGGGTGTCATATACTTATTAGTACTGTTCCCATCTTATAATGGCTGGGCTGTAACCACAGAACTGTATTTAAGGTTGGGGTGTCATATACTTATTAGTATTGTCCCCATTATCTTATATTGGCAGGGTTGTAACCACAGAGCTGTATTTAAGGTTGGGGTATCATATACTTATTAGTACTGTTCCCATCCTATAATGGCAGGGCTGTAACCACAGAGCTGTATTTAAGGTTGGGGTGTCATATACTTATTAGTACTGTTCCCATCCTATAATGGCAGGGCTGTAACCACAGAGCTGTATTTAAGGTTGGGGTGTCATATACTTATTAGTACTGTTCCCATCTTATAATGGCAGGGCTGTAACCACAGAGCTGTATTTAAGGTTGGGGTGTCATATACTTATTAGTACTGTTCCCATCTTATAATGGCAGGGCTGTAACCACAGAGCTGTATTTAAGGTTGGGGTGTCATATACTTATTAGTACTGTTCCCATCTTATAATGGCAGGGCTGTAACCACAGAGCTGTATTTAAGGTTGGGGTGTCATATACTTATTAGTACTGTTCCCATCTTATAATGGCAGGGCTGTAACCCCAGAGATGTATTTAAGGTTGGGGTGTCATATACTTATTAGTACTGTTCCCATCTTATAATGGCAGGGCTGTAACTACAGAGCTGTATTTAAGGTTGGGGTGTCATATACTTATTAGTACTGTTCCCATCTTATAATGGCAGGGCTGTAACCACAGAGCTGTATTTAAGGTTGGGGTGTCATATACTTATTAGTACTGTTCCCGTTATCGTATAATGGCAGGGCTGTAACCACAGCGCTGTATTTAAGGTTGGGGTGTCATATACTTATTAGTACTATTCCCATCTTATAATGGAAGGGCTGTAACCACTGAGCTGTATTTAAGTTTGGGGTGTCATATACTTATTAGTACTGTTCCCATCTTATAATGGCTGGGCTGAAACCACAGAGCTATATTTAAGGTTGGGGTGTCATATACTTATTAGTATTGTTCCCATTATCTTATAATGGCAGGGCTGTAACCACAGAGCTTTGTTTAAGGTTGGGGTGTTATATACTTATTAGTACTGATCCCATCTGATAATGGCAGGACTGTAACCACAGAGCTGTATTTAAGGTTGGGGAGTCATATACTTATTAGTACTGTTCCCATCTTATAATGGCAGGGCTGTAACCACAGAGCTGTATTTAAGGTTGGGGTGTCATATACTTATTAGTACTGTTCCCATCTTATAATGGCAGGGCTGTAACCACAGAGCTGTATTTAATGTTGGGGTGTCATATACTTATTAGTACTGTTCCCATCTTATAATGGCAGGGCTGTAACCACAGAGCTGTATTTAATGTTGGGGTGTCATATACTTATTAGTACTGTTCCCATCTTATAATGGCAGGGCTGTAACCAAAGAGCTGTATTTAATGTTGGGGTGTCAGATATATATTAGTACTGTTCCCATCTTATAATGGCAGGGCTGTAACCACAGAGCTGTATTTAAGGTTGGGGTGTCATATACTTATTAGTACTTTTCCCATTATCTTATAATAGCAGGGCTGTAACCACAGAGCTGTATTTAAGGTTAGGGTGTCATATACTTATTAGTACTGTTCCCATCTTATAATGGCAAGGCTGTAACCACAGAGCTGTATTTAAGGTTGGGGTGTCGTATACTTATTAGTACTGTTCCCATTATCTTATAATGGCAAGGCTGTAACCACAGAGCTGTATTTAATGTTGGGGTGTCATATAATTATTAGTACTGTTCCCATTATCTAATAATGGCAGGGCTGTAACCACAGAGCTGTATTTAAGGTTGGGGTGTCATATACTTATTAGTACTGTTCCCATCTTATAATGGCATGGCTGTAACCTCAGAGCTGTATTTAAGGTTGGGGTGTCATATACTTATTAGTACTGTTCCTATTATCTTATAATGGCAGGGCTGTAACCACAGAGCTGTATTTAAGGTTGGGGTGTCATATAATTATTAGTACTGTTCCTATCTTATAATGGCAGGGCTGTAACCACAGAGCTGTATTTAAGGTTGGGGTGTCATATACTTATTAGTACGGTTCCCATTATCTTATAATGGCAGGGCTATAACCACAGAGCTGTATTTAAGGTTGGGGTGTCATATACTTATTAGTACTGTTCCCATTATCTTAAAATGGCAGGGCTGTAACCACAGAGCTGTATTTAAGGTTGGGGTGTCATATACTTATTAGTACTGTTCCCATCTTATAATGGCAGGTCTGTAACCACAGAACTGTATTTAAGGTTGGGGTGTCATATACTTATTAGTATTGTTCCCATCTTATAATGGCAAGGCTGTAACCACAGAACTGTATTTAAGGTTGGGGTGTCATATACTTCTTAGTACTGTTCCCATCTTATAATGGCAAGGCTGTAACCGCAGAGCTGTATTTAAGGTTGGGGTATCATATACTTATTAGTACTGTTCCCATTATCTTATAATGGAAGGGCTGTAACCACAGAGCTGTATTTAAGGTTGGGGTGTCATATACTTATTAGTACTGTTCCCATGTTATAATGGCAGAGCTGTAACCACAGAGCTGTATTTAAGGTTGGGGTGTCATATACTTACTAGTACTGTTCCCATTATCTTATAATGGCAAGGCTGTAACCACAGAGCTGTATTTAATGTTGGGGTGTCATATAATTATTAGTACTGTTCCCATTATCTTATAATGGCAGGGCTGTAACCACAGAGCTGTATTTAACGTTGGGGTGTCATATACTTATTAGTACTGTTCCCATTATCTTATAATGGCAGGGCTGTAACCACAGAGCTGTATTTAAGGTTGGGGTGTCATATACTTACTAGTACTGTTCCCATCTTATAATGGCAGGGCTTTAACCACAGAGCTATATTTAAGGTTGGGGTGTCATATACTTGTTAGTACTGTTCCCATTATCTTATAATGGCAGGGATGTAACCACAGAGCTGTATTTAAGGTTGGGGTGTCATATACTTATTAGTACTGTTCCCATCTTATAATGGCAGAGCTTTAACCACAGAGCTGTATTTAAGGTTGGGGTGTCATATACTTATTAGTACTGTTCCCATCTTATAATGGCAGGGCTGTAACCACAAAGCTGTATTTAACGTTGGGGTGTCATATACTTATTAGTACTGTTCCCATCTCATAATGGCAGGGCTGTAACCACAGAACTGTATTTAAGGTTGGGGTGTCATATACTTATTAGTACTATTCCCATCTTGTAATGTCAGGGCTGTAACCACAGAGCTGTATTTAAGGTTGGGGTGTCATATACTTATTAGTACTGTTCCCATCTTATAATGGCAGGGCTGTAACCACAAAGCTGTATTTAAGGTTGGGGTGTCATATACTTATTAGTACTGTTCCCATCTGATAATGGCAGGGCTGTAACCACAGAGCTGTATTTAAGGTTGGGGTGTCATATACTTATTAGTACTGTTCCCATCTTATAATGGCAGGGCTGTAACCACAGAGCTGTATTTAAGGTTGGGGTGTCATATACTTATTAGTACGGTTCCCATTATCTTATAATGGCAGGGCTGTAACCACAGAGCTGTATTTAAGGTTGGGGTGTCATATACTTATTATTACTGTTCCCATTATCTTATAATGGCAGGGCTGTAACCACAAAGCTGTATTTAAGGTTGGGGTGTCATATACTTATTAGTACTGTTCCCATCTTATAATGGCAGGGCTGTAACCACAGAACTGTATTTAAGGTTGGGGTGTCATATACTTATTAGTACTGTTCCCATCTTATAATGGCAGGGCTGTAACCACAGAGCTGTATTTAAGGTTGGGGTGTCATATACTTATTAGTACTGTTCCCATCTTATAATGGCAGGGCTGTAACCACAGAGCTGTATTTAAGGTTGGGGTGTCATATACTTATTAGTACTGTTCCCATCTTATAATGGCAGGGCTGTAACCACAGAGCTGTATTTAAGGTTGGGGTGTCATATACTTATTAGTACTGTTCCCATTATCTTATAATGGCAGGGCTGTAACCACAGAGCTGTATTTAAGGTTGGGGTGTCATATACTTATTAGTACTGTTCCCATCTTATAATGGCAGGGCTGTAACCACAGAGCTGTATTTAAGGTTGGGGTGTCATATACTTATTAGTACTGTTCCCATCTTATAATGGCAGGGCTGTAACCACAGAGCTGTATTTAAGGTTGGGGTGTCATATACTTATTAGTACTGTTCCCATCTTATAATGGCAGGGCTGTAACCACAGAGCTGTATTTAAGGTTGGGGTGTCATATACTTATTAGTACTGTTCCCATCTTATAATGGCAGGGCTGTAACCACAGAGCTGTATTTAAGGTTGGGGTGTCATATACTTATTAGTACTGTTCCCATCTTATAATGGCAGAGCTTTAACCACAGAGCT